>NC_133769.1:40880790-41063856 GCF_003597395.2 Chelonoidis abingdonii
TAGAGTATGGCATAATCTCTCACTGTGGTCTGTGTAGTATGTAGATAGCAGTGGATTTTTTACCTTTAGTCCATTTGGTATGATGTCCATCCATTTGCATTTGGAAAGGAAGATGATATCAGTCTGTATTTGCGCAAGTTTTTTCATGACGTTGATGGATCTCCACTCCATACAGCTAAATGTGGTGAAAACTAGCCCCCTTTAAGGTCACTCATATTGAGAATGCAAAATCACTAGTGATTTTTGAAAATCATCACCACAGACTTTAAGGGCTTTAGACTCTCTCTTCCTCTGCTTGGTATGGAGGGAAGCAAAATAGGGCAGAACCTCAACCAGCCCTGTAGAAGGGGGAACCCTACCTGTAGCATGTTACTTCTGTACTGCAAGTGCCCTTCTGTGTAACATCTGCAGGCTTTGTGGGTCTTAGAGGTAACCTTCTGAGGAAGGGGGAGGAGTTTGATAATTTCCCTTTGGATAATGTGGATTTCCCAGTAGAAATCTATGCACGACTTACTGGTGAAAAGAGCAGTAACTTACCTCCATGTTTATAGTCCTTTCAGAGAAAGAGTTCCAAAGGGAACCATGTGATTAATGGAGGGGAGGCTGAGATATTCTCAGACTGGATGTCACTCTGCAAGGATAAGCAGACAAGTGCATGTGAATCTAGTGGAGCAGCTGATTTTACTGACATAAATCCTTCATTTTCCCTTTTGGCTTAAACTGCACTCCCTGCGGGGGAAAATCTGCCTTTATCTCTGCAACTTGTGGAACATATTTTACCCTTGGGAAGATTTATATGTGGAAGGGGCAGTCTGTATCCTTAAAAGAGTCAGACAACTTTTTCAGATAGACCAAAACCAAAATCATTTGAGTCTAATCACAGACTCTGTATGCTAAGTTCACCTTGGGATCACGAAACTGTAGCTTATGCTAAAAGCAGTTTTTGCAGTGGAGTTGTAGCTGTGTTCAGGATATGAATGAGGTAATCTTTTATTGCACTGACTTCTGTTGGTGGGCGGTATGGCTTTCAAGCTATGCAGGGCTCTATGTAGCTTGAAAGCCTTGTACCTTCCTCCATCAGAAGTTGGTCCAAAGAAAGATAAAAGAATAGACAGGACAAACCTTGCCTCTCAGCACAAAGGACACCATTATATTATACTGGGAAAATGGGCCACATTCTGCTCTCCAGTGGTGTCACTGGGTTGCTCAGATGCTCCAAAACACAGAAAAACAAAACAGAAAAGGACGGGAGGGAGAATAAAAGCTCACCCACTCTAATGATCATATCATAGGACGTTACCATGCCGTTCTGATTACCATACGCCGGAAATGACCGGGAGCTCATTTCCTATTTTTAAACCTAGGGCCCCCGCTGACCTCACCTGAGGCCAGCCAGGAGCAACCACAGCTGATGACGAGGACAGTTACGCCAGTCCTAACTGCACTGTACCATCTGCCACCCAGGAAGGGAGGGGAGAGGATCTGCTGTATCAGACTGCCCCAGCACCGTTCTACCAGCACAGAAGCAGCTAGACAAACAGTGACATTGAAAAAAGCAACAAACGATTTTTTTCCGCTTTCTTGCACGGGGGTGGGGATAAAATTGATGAGATACACCCTGAACCACCCCGGACAACGTGTTGACCCTACAGACATATGGGAGCTCAGCCAAGAATGCAAATGGCTTTTTCGGAGATGCGGGGACTGTGGGATAGCTGAGCCCTTCCCTCTCCTCCTACGACGAGCGTCCATTGATCTTTGGCTTTCCTTACGCGTACACACTCGAGCAACTGCTGCATTGTAGGACTAGTGCTCAGTCATAGCCTGGAGAATTTTTCTATCACATAATTGCCTGTTCGCGCACTTGAGTGGTGTTCAGCTTCGTCTTCTGTAACTGAGGTCATCACTGAATAGAAACAGATTATGTCTCCCCATATTGGGTGCTCAGATGCTGCAACCAGAAAGCGACGGACGGGGGGGATAGACCTCTGGATGGAAAATATTGAGTGGGTTGAGCTCTAGGCCTGCTCGTCACGCGGGTCGACGCAGGTGCGATAATAGGTGCCAGTATCTGTCGTAAAACGAACCAAGTAAAGGCGCCAATGGCCAGGTGGCCCGCAGAGGTAGTGAGCGGCAACAGGCAATGATCAAGTAATCTCTGCTCCTGCCCATCCGTCTCCAATCGCTCTGACAAACAGTAGGCAAGGGACAAACCACACACTTTCCTTAACCATACCTGGCTAATAGCATTTATGGAACTTCAGCCGACCATAATTTATCCAGTTCCCTTTTAAAGGCCTGTTATAGTCATAGGCTTTTACAACTCTCTCCGGTAAGGAGTTCCACAAGCTTGACAGTGCGCTGCGTGAGGAGAAGCTCCTTTTATTAGTTTTAAACCTGCTGCCTGTTAATTCATTTGATGACCGCGCTAGTTCTTGGTATTTGGGAATAAAGTAATAACTTTTCCTTATCCCATTTTCTCAACATCATGGCTCATGATTTTATATACCTTCTATCATCATCCCCCCCTCTAGTCTCCTCTTTTTCGGGCAAGCTGAAGAGTCCTATTCCTCCCAGCCTCTTTAATGCTTTCCTCATATCGGGACGGCTGCTCTCCAAACGGCTCTATCATTTTAGGTTGCCGCTTATCTGAAGCCTTGTTGCTAGTGCCATATATCTTTTTCTAGGTGAGGAGGCCACATCTGTACACAGTATTCCAAGATTAGTGGGCGTACCATGGACTTTTATATAAGGGCAATAATGTATTTGCTCAGTCTTATTCTTATCCCTTTTTAATTAATTAAAGATTACCAACTCCTGTTTGCTTTTTGAGCTGCGCTCTGCAGGCAGCTGGGCAGGACATCTTCAGAGAACACGATTGACTCCAAGGTATCTTTTTCGCTGGCTCGATTGTAGCTAATTAGCCGGGCATCATATTTGTTGTATCGTTGGGGTATCTCTTTTTCCAATGTGGTAAACACACAAAAAAGGCATTACTTTTAACGATTTATCTCAGGCATTAATTTCATTTGCATTTTGTTGCGCGCAATCACATATAGTTTTGTTGGCTTCTTTTTGAAGATTTCTTTACAGTTCTGCTTTGTCTTAACTATCTTGAGGCAGAATTTAGTAATCACTGGTGCAAACATTGCCCACCGCCGATAGTCTTCACTGTCTCCACCCTTTCTCCAGATCATTTATGGTAAATGAATAGGATTGGGTCTCAAGATGACCCTTAGGGAACACCACTATTCGCGGGCTCTCAATTCTGCAGAATTTTTACGCATTAAGTCCTATCTGCTTTATTCGCTGTCTTTTAAACCAGTCTGCAATCTATGAAAGGGACGCTTCCGCATTTTAATCGCCATGTGTCTAACAGATGTCTTAAGGTTAATGTTTCTTTTACGCTTAAAAGGATTTACAAGGGACCAACACGCTGACCAAGAGGGACATCATGAAAACGGCCGGATATTTTAAAAGTCACGGTGAGGGAAGTTTTGGGACTGCTGGGTCTTTTGTTTAATCTCTCAGCTATGAGAAGCTTCTGTTCTTCTTCTAATCTTCTGTGTCCAACTTGTAAGTAAGGTAGAAAACTATATAGTCTTTTATGTTTGTTTTGGGTGTATTTACTATGTGTGTAACTTGGCTGGAAATTGTTTTCATAGTTGGATATCTTGTGAATCTAGGACTGTTAATTCATGTATTTTCTTATAAGCAATAGCCCTGTATTGTCAATCGTTGATGCAGAGAATAATTTGGTGTCTTGATGTTCTTATTCTTTTTTAATATTAAAGCTTTCTTTTTAATAAACCTGTTGCAGTTTCTCTGGTTAGGACAAACCGGAAAGCTCGGAGGGGGGAAACCTAGCGCTCTGTGTTTAACTGCTCTAGTGTCCCAGGAGCGGGAAGAAGGCTACGGGCGAAGAGAGAGAGACTGCTTTTCTGTTTACCTTGTATTTGGGTTTGTCTCTTTGTGGAAGAAAGGAGAGAGCTGTTTCTTGATTGTGATTACAAGAGATTTGGCATCCACTACTAACTCTAGGTTAGGCCCAGAGAATGGAAAGTTCTGGGCGGGAGAGGGAAGAGGAGGGAAGTGGTTTATTTCCCTTTGTTGGAGACTCAAAGGCATCTGAGTCTTGGGATTCCCCCAGGGAAGGTTTTGGCAGGGGCTGCAAGTGTACCAGGCACTGATTCTGGTCTGGTGGCAGGCCGAGATAAGATCCAAGCTGGTAATTAAGGCGGCTTGGAGGTTCATGCTAAGACACCAGATTTTGGATGGCGCTAAGGTCCAGATTTGGGAAAGAGGCTTAATTATACGGTGATAATTTTCTTGTGACAGGCTCAATTTACATAAACAGCCTTTTGGTGAGGGGCCATTGTCAAAGGGCTTTCTGGAAAATTTAAGTATAACTGTTGTCGCACAGATCCCCTTGTCCACATATTTGTTGACCCCTTCAAAGATAAGCTCTAATAGATTGTAAGACGTGATTTCCCTTTAGGGTCAGAAAACCCCATGTTGACTATTGCTCAACAAATTGGTTTTTCTATGTGTTCTGACAATTTTATTCGTAACTATTGTTGTCAACTAATTTGCCCAGTACCCGTGGGACGTTAGATCTTACCAGTCTGTAATGTGGCCGTGGGAATCACCCTAGAGCCGCTTTTTACAATATTGGTGTTAATCATTAGCTAACTTCCATCATTGGGTACTCAAAGGACGATTTTAAGGACAGGTTAACATCTTAGTTAATAAGTTCCTCAAACTTCACATTTGAGTTCTTTCAGAACTCTTTGGTGAATGCCATCAATGGTCCCGGTGACTCTGTTAATGTTGAGTTTATAATTAATTCCAAAACGCCCTGACTTAATCTGTGAAGCAGTCTCGCTCAATTTGTCACGTGGCGCTACAAAAGCCAGCTCAGGTTTGGGAATCTCCCTAACATCCTCAGCCGTGAAGACTGAAGCAAAGAATCCATTTAGTTTCTCCACAATGACTTTGTCATCTTTAAGCGCCCCTTTTGTATCTCGATCATCAAGGGGCCCCACTGGTTGTTTAGCCCCACATCCTGTTTAGCATAAAACTATAATGTAAGCTCATCCTGGATTTGGTGTATAAAATTGTCTTCTCTTTGGGAGCTAACAACTCAGGATCAGAGCTTCTAATTACTAAGGACTCAGTCCTGCTCCCATAGAAATCGGTAGCAAAACTCCCATTAATTTTAATAGGAGCAGGATTAGACCCTAGCTCTTTTATTACCAAGGCTCTATTTACTCAGACTTCCTAGTGAAATTCCACTTGTTCAGAGAGATTGTACATTGTGTTTACTAATGATGTTAGTCCTGCTACACTGTGTTTACTAATGATGTTCGTCCTGCTGAATACATGCCTTATTGCTAAGTGTATTTATTAGGACATACCCTGCTTCCTGATGCTTGTATTATTCTTTACCCACGCACTGTCACTGTAGTTTCCAAAGTCTAACTATGCTCTTTGCTTTGAATGCTTCTCCATACCTTCTGGGTGGGCCAGTGCAACCACTAGGCAAACTAGGAGGCCGCCTAGGGCACCAAGATTTGAGGGCACCAAAAAGCGGTGGCCAGAATGTCTGGGATGCTCACCCAGAGCCGGCTAAACGTGTGAACCTCTTCCTGCCACTGTGCGAGGGGATGCTGCAGCTTTGATCAGCTCCGGCCGGCTGGGAAGTAATGTCATTGCTCCTCTGGCCGCCAGGGGCGCTGCGCTGCTCCGACTCTTCCCCAGGGCCCCCACCCCTGCTCAGCCCTGCCCCGCCCCCACTCCCGTGAGCTTTGCAGGAGGGCCGGGCCTGCACTCACCGGTGGGGAGAAGTGCAGAGATGCAACCCCAGCCACGCCACCGGTGAGTGCTGAGGGGTGGTTCCCCCCTGCCCTCCAAGCCAGCCCTACCCCCACTGCCCTGCCTCCAGCCAGCCCCATACCCCCTGCTCGCATCCAGCCCCTGCAACAACCCCCTGCCCAAAGCCAGCCAGCCCCATACTCCCCTGTCTCCATCCAACCCCTGCCACACCTGTGTGCCCAAAGCCAGCCAGCCCCACATTCTGTCAGGTTATTCATTTATTTTCATTAAATATGTAGACTAAATAATGACATTAATAAATTTTCAAACCGAATATGTATTAATTCTAATGAACAATGCCACATTATGCAGTATTCATTTTTGAAAGTTTATAATAAGCGATGCTCTGAGGGTGGCGGGGTGCAAGGTGGAAGTTTCGCCTAGGGTGCAAAATATCTTTGCACCGGCCCTTCCTTCTGGCAAATTAGATAGTAGATACAGAAAAAGCAAACTCTGCTGGCAAAAATGGGGTGATTTTTGTTATTGTATCTCTATCGCAAATACCATGGCAGCTTCCCAAATGCTGCTTTGTGCCTTGAATTCAGAAGTTATTGTGTCAGAATAAACAATAAGAACTGATACTTCTTATGAATCTTAATTCCTGTAAATAGTAATATCCATGGAAAGCCACTTAAAGCCAATATAATCTTCCTAAACAAAAAGAAACTTATGGGCAGATCTATCCAGGCTTATGCAACCAGTACTTGTAAAACACTTGAGTGCAGTGTATGTAATTAAGGGTGTTATGCAAGTATGGTGTGGTGAGCTCAGAGCAATGGTTTCTTGCAACATATCTTTCTTAGTGTAGGAAGGGTCTGTATGACTAGTATATGGTGTGCAGCTGAACCTCTCATATCCCTTCTGTACCCCAGTGCTTATGCATGCAGGACCAAACAAGGAGTAAATAGGAGTCAACAGTGTCTGTGAAATCCAGTGGAGCATGTGGAGTAGCATCCGCTTGACTGGACAGCTTGCTTGTGCTATACAAGTGACTTGGAAAAGGGAATACACCAGGAGAAAACTTGAGTTTCCCAGCATCAGCCCATGCCTTGTTGGCCTAGAAAGTGAATATAGACAAGCACAATTATACTTTAGATAACAAGACAAACAAAAAATGTCATGACAGAGAGAATTATTTAAAAGGCAATAATCCATCTCCGGTTTTAAAGATCATTATCTCTGCAGCATGAGTTAATGTGTACTATACTTCCCTGATGGGTAAAGTAAAGAGAGCCTTAGTTTATGATGATAATACTGTATTTATTTCATAAGCCAAATGCTTGTTTAAGTTAACATAACTTTCTCTTTGTTTATCTAGGCAGTTTATTCCACACTGATTGCCCTGGTACCCGAGTGCTTTTATCTTTACATCACCACTGAGAAATTAAGAATATGATTTACTGTTTTAATAACTGTATTAACAAGTAAAGAAGGATTTAGTAGTTCACCAGGCACTGAACTAAGTCTTATGTTAACTCCATGAATAAGACCACAGTGTAGGTGAGTTTCATATTTTACGTGTTGTTTTAAATATGGAAGAGCCTTTCTTCCATCAGAGGTACCTTTGCTGTCACTCTTTATGAACTTTTATTCCTGACTTTGTGTCAAAGATCAACTGAAATGACAGTCTATGTTTGCCAGATGTAAGAAACTGTAATGTAAACAAAATCTATAGAGAGAGAAAATAATTTCCTCCCCAAACTTCACTACTAGATGGGAATGCATTTTGGGTGAAATTCACCCCTGTGCAGAGGGACACTATGAGGCCTCTCTGTACTCTGTAAGCCCAATACGATTTTGAGAGTGAAATCCTGACCACATTTGAAGTCAATGGTAGTTTTGCTATTGACTTCATTGGGGCCAGGATTTCATTTTGAGGGCATAAGTTAAGGCTTACGTGGGGCATACCATGGTTCTTGTGCTGACCCTCTGCAAAGAGGTGAAATTCACCCTTTACTTATGCTCTTCAGGACATCTTTCAGGAGAGACCTGTGGACACTTGCTCACATATAGTCCATTTTACAGTGTTGTTACTGAACTTACCAGTTTTTTAATTTTTTTTAAATAAAATAGCATGATTCCTAGAAAGCAAGCTCCCCAGAGGCTGAGTCAACAGCTATACATAGCATGTTTATGGCTGGCACAC
The DNA here is from genome assembly GCF_003597395.2 of Chelonoidis abingdonii. Taxonomy (NCBI): domain Eukaryota; kingdom Metazoa; phylum Chordata; order Testudines; family Testudinidae; genus Chelonoidis; species Chelonoidis abingdonii. The sequence goes on from NC_133769.1 coordinate 40,888,811, forward strand.
GATAACCACAGTGAGGGTACGAAGACCTCTAAGAAAGATACTCGGCTATTACGCTAGCAAAAAAAATCTAGGAGTTTGAGAGAGAGTCCAAGGGATTTGCATGAGCCCTCTCCCCATCTCTGACCCCTATATCCCAGCCCTAGAAAAATTGCATCTCACATGCTGATTCTGCTCCCATTGGAAATCAGCGGGCATTTTGCCTTTAATGGGAGCAGGACTGGCCTATAATTCTTTGACTGAATGGGTTCAGATCTGAATTTAAGTTGAACCCAAGATTTGTTTTCTAAAATTTCAGGGCTTAAAGCCTCATTTACAAGGATTCATACAATAGCGAGGTCTCAAGGAGTCGGCTCCAGTGGTGTTGAAGGTAATTTATAGAGGATAACAAGTCCAAATGCACAGAGCTGGTAGGCCCAGAGGAATTTACTTGTTTTTATTCACTGTTTTCCTTCAGGAATTATTGTCTAAAACTTAAGGACAACAAAAGGATGATATATTTTTTTTTAATTTAAGATGAAAGCTACCATCTGTGCATATTTGAACTCTTTCCTTTATTGTCAAAGGTATTTGTATTTCTGTCAAAATACCAAAGATGTCCCTAGTCATGTTAATAAGAGAGTTTAATACACCAGTCTCCAGTGCACAGTCAACTGCATATGCATCTCCTTGCATGGTACATGTCTGTTCATGACCCTTCAAAGGGTCAGAAACCCTTCCGTTTTTCGTTCCGTAACGCTTCATACACACAGGCCTGATTCTTTGCTGTCCAGCACCTTGTTATATGTTCATGGCATACACAGAGAGAGAGAGATAAAAACATAAATACTCACACTGCCACCCTGCAGCAAAACACTACTTTTATTTCCTAAAATTCAGAATAACACACAAGAATCCAAAAACAGAGAGAAAGCAGGCTATCCCCCAAAACAGAGAGGCACAACTCAGCCCTCTTTACACTGGGCTGGCTGCCTGCAGACCAGTTGGTGCTAGGTTCAGAATCGCATGCTTCTGTACAGATCCTGCTAGCCTGCAAGCAGGACCAGGAAAACCCCTGAGCATTTCAAGTGATAGTTTAGAATTTCAATATAGTGTTCAGTACACCACTCTTGTTTAGAACACTACCACTGGTGTGTGAATGGAGGAAATGTGCCCCCACTTTGTACCAGTGAAAATGACTGTACAAGATGCCAGACAGCCTAGAAGCAAGCTGTGAGCCTATAATTTTATGGTGTCACTTGTGCAATTTATACATTATTTATTGATGGCCTTCCATATTAGAAATGTCAGAGCCTAGTGGATTAGTATGTTCATATTACTAGGGGTTTTTCAATTTTTCTTACTGAACCAGAATTTTATTGCTCCTACCTTTTGCATCCTTCTTGGAAGAATATGTAAAGAAATGATAAGCCACCACAAAATTTCATTTAGTTACACATTAGTACAGTAACCACAGAGCACACATGCAGTTCTAATCCAGAATCAAACCAAATCCACTCTACCCCAAAATTCAGCAGTTGTTTTGGATTTGATGTTCTGTTTCTCCCATTCTAGAGACAGGTCAGAGCTGTGAAGTTTTGATCTAGATTTAAAGAGTCCCAAATGTTTGGATGCGCTACACACACATTTCCATATGTAGGTCCCTTTTACAATGTCTAGAATCAGTGTTGGAAGCTTGAATTACACATATAACATTAAATCTGACTTTGAAGTGCATCATTTTGTGTCCAGTGCTGTTTTAACTCTCCCTTCAGTTCCTCCTGTCTTTAGCCATGAAACCCACGGACCTGAAGCTCACCACAAATAGGTCATCCGAGGTAGAAATGTACATGCCCAGAGGATAATCTGTGCAGAATACTTTTCTTCATTGGCAGGTGCCGAAATTGTTTGTTCTGTGGGTAGCTGCAATATGATTGTCAGGACAGTGATTCTGCATTTAGGGTGAGGATACTTATGGTGTTGTTGCCTCATCCTCCCAGACACTAAGTTCTTCAGCCTACTTTAGATTGGGAGGAATTTGGTCCTTGCTCTTAACTGCTTAGTTTGTGTGTATTGTTTTATTTTCCTTATTATAAAGAAAAATTCTCCATTGAACAGGTCAGGTCCGGTGCTGTGCTGCTTACTCAGACAATGCTCTCATTGATGTCTGTGGGAGATTTTCTGAGTAAGGAGCTGAAGTGTAGGCTCCAAAGGGAATGAATGCATTGTTGCAAATGTTATGTTCCATTTTAAATATCAAGGTGTTGAAATGTTTGATTTCTGAATGATCAAAGAAAGCTTTAGGGTTAATGATGCAGTCCAAGAATTGCCAAATCACATTAATTTTCTTATAATGTACACTACCCAGTGTTTTCCCGTCACAGTGAATGATAATTTTCATATCATAGTCAACTATCACATGTTCATTTTTCCCCTCAAAAGCTGTTAAATACTTCTAATAAAGCAGAACATTGGCAGCCAGTTGATTTCCGTTTTGGTCAAAAAGCCCAGCTCTGCTGTTGGCCTTCTTATTAAATTTATAAATTGATGCCTTCAAATACCAAACATTGCTCACAAATACTGTATTTCTATATCTCTTAGCAGTTACCTAGCTCAGCCTTCTACCACCCTTCTGCTAGAAAATTCTCATGAGGAAGTAATGGAAGGAGACAGTAAGTTAAATGACTGATGAGTCAGTTCAAGTTTTACGTTTTAATTCTTTATATGTAATCATTTCTGCATAAATGATGCTTATTTCACTGTGTAGTACAGTTTCTACATGAGTTCAATGTCTCTTGATGCATTTCATTATCTACAGTATGTTTTAAATCTTGTTTGTTGAGGATTTATTTAATACACAATTAGGTTCTCTTTTTTGGTATCTCTGATCAACTTCTCATACTAATATTCTTGTTTCAAGATGTGGGCAGTGTATATTACACATACTCAAGTCATCTGACGTATGTATAAAGTGGCTTTTAATTTATGTGTTTATTTTCAAAATTCTCTCTGGTTACACCTAGAGCAGTGTATGGCAGTAAAGTGCAAAAAACTATATTTTTAATTATTATTGCTAAGAGTACAGGGCCAGATTCTGTTTTGGTTACATGAAGGCATAATTAAGGGCAGAAATTTGTCCCACAAGTGTTTTGGCCCCACTTAAGTTCTACTTATTACAGACCCTTAGGCCCTGATTCAGCAAATAGGATGAGAGGAGTAGCAATGGGCTTAAGCACATGCTTACATGTTTTGTAGTATCCGGACCTTATACAGGATATAAATGGTACCTAGAGTCTTTTGTAGGCTCACTGCTCTGGCGGAAATTTCACCTAAAGGTTAAAGATAGTTCCCAAATAAATAGGACTCTACCAAATTCATGGTCCATTTTGATCAATTTCATGGCCAGAGGGTTTTAAAATTGGTCAGTTTCACATTTTTAGAGGTTTACCTCTGAAATTTCATGCTGTTGTAACCGTGGGGGTCCCACCCAAAAGTGCATCATGGGGGGGTCACAAAGCTGATGTAGGGATGTTGTGGAATTGCTTCACTTCTGCACTGCCTTCAGAGCTGGGTTCCAAAGGCAGCAGCCACAAAACTTCCCGCAGCCAGGGGAGATTCAGGGAGGTGGAGGTGGGTCTGATCTCCCCCATGCTGCTGGGAGCCTTCAGAGCTGACAGCATCCATGGAGCTTCCTGCAGCTGGGGAAGATACCCAGAGGTGGGTCTGAGCTCCCCCTCAGGAGCAGCCCTGCAGGGGAAGAGGAAGCCCTGTCTCTCCCCAGCCCCGTCAGGACTAGCAGCTGGAGCCCAGTGAACAGTAGGAACCTTCAGCTGGGGTGTCCCCAGCCCTGCCCCTCCAATAGCTAGATTTCACAGGGGAGATCTGATTTCACGGTTCATGATGTGTTTTTCGTGGCCGTGAATTTGGCAGGGCCTTACAAATAAAGGATAGACGCAGGCTGGCCTGTCCTCAGGGGCATGCGCAGAAACTTAAATTTGATTGCTTTTGGAAGGGCGTTTCAGGGCCCTCTGGGCCTCTGCCAATTATTGGGGCAAGGATGTCCATGCCCCTGCTCTCTACCCCCTTGTGCACCCCCCTGCCTGTCATGAGCTTAACTCAAGAGGCAAGGCATAGTTATCCAGTAGAGTTGTTTTCTACAATCAAAAAACAATTCAAGGGAATAGTGTAAAGATCACATACAATATTTCTTGAAGTGACGTGCAGTTATCTGTCCTGGCTTCTAGTTCTCAGAGAATGCATGGAGACATGAGCATCCTGTTTTTCTCATGGGATCTCTGTGTGTCAGATGCATGCTGTTGAGGACTGAAGTGTGAATGAGGTGAAGTTTAACATGCACTTACAGACACCTGAAGGAATTCACAGTGACCTAAGTTATCTGTTTTGTTAGATGCTGCCTTACTCAGTCTTATTCAAGAGGAAAACATGGTTAAATAATATTGGGAGTATGACTGAAGTTCCGGGAAGTTCATAGACTTGGATTTTAAAGCCACTTGAGGGCTTTGGAAGCCTTATTTACCATTAACTTTAAGGAGAACGGCATCCAGATATCCTGGGAAAATCTCAGCCCATATGTATTGGAGGCTGAAAAAGGCTGCAGAAAGAATCAGCCTCACAACTGAATTGTCAGCATTAAGATCTGTGTGGTGCATGAGTTAAAAGTCAAATATGTGTAAATGTTATTGTTGGTGGCATATTATTTAGTAGACTGATATGATTCCCTTGGAGATTTCTTTTGCATCAAACAGGGCCTGATCCAAAGGCCTCAGAGGCAGTCTTTCCATTGGCTGACTGGATTTTGGATCAGGCCCATATGTATGCGCTTGTATTGAATTTGGAAGTACAATCCTCCAATAGCACTATGGTAGCAGCTTTTCTTACAGTCCCAGTGGCCATCACACAGACTTTAGGAAGCTGAGAGAGCAGCATTTCGGCCAATCCTCTGAGAAGTCCCAGTCAATGTTAAGGTCCTGAGGGTTGGAGCCCAACCACTATTCCTAGGGCACTGTCAGTGCAGAGCCATCTAAAGACATGTTTAAGTCATCACTTGTGATTATTTTATTTAATGAAGGAGTGGGATCCATTTAGGGGTTGTGGGAAGCTCACCATTTGCAGGCTTCAGGGGTTTGAGGAAGCCAGTTGGGAGGGAAAGCATGGCCTCTTTGCAATACGTATAGCTGATGGAGTGGGTGGACCAGTTCAGGAGGGCAAGAGGCATCTACAGTGGGATTGTGATGCTATGTGATGACACTCTTATGGCTCTACACTGACATTTTGCAAAACCCAGTTTTTTTTACATACAGGGCAGCTTGTTTTCTAAAGGGCAATAGTCCAGGGTCTTCCATCTCACCTTCCAAAAAAACCCCAACAACCTACTAGAAGAGATTACAAATATTTAACTACCTTATGGGCTCATTTTTTGACATGTTTGTTTCTTTTTTATACTGCAACTATTTTTGAGTTATACCTGGGCAAAAAAGCATCTGATACAAGCCAACTTTGACACTTCTGATCATGATAAATATGAATATAATATGATATTTCCACCATTTATGCAGTTTATTTTTTGTGCTTGACCTGCTTAGACTGTGCAGTTAGACCAGGTTGTATATAGCCAGTTTTACTTTATGGTCAGAGTTCATTTCACTTTGGCTTTTCATGCACAAGCACAGGTTACTTATAGGTATTTCTGTGGTGATGATTATTAATGTATCTTCATAAGAACGGCCATACTGGGTCAGACCAAAGGTCCAGCTAGCCCAGTATCCTGTCTTCCGACAGTGGCCAATTCCAGATGCCCTAGAGGGAATGAACAGAACAGGTAATCACCAAGTGATCTATCCCTTGTCACCCATTTCCAGCTTCTGGCAGCCAGAAGCTAGGGACACCATCCCTGCCCATCCTGGCTAATAGCCATTGATGGACCTATCCTCCATGAACTTATCTAGTTCTTTTTTGAACTCTCTTACAGTCTTGGTCTTCACAACACGGATTTCAATGGGAGCTAAATGCCTAAATAGCTTTTAGGGATCTGGGCTTGAGTGTTTATACGGTTGCTTTGGGCTTTTGATCACTGGAGAGGAACTTTTAAATTGCTAAAAAATATTTTAATTTTTTTTTTTTATTTCATGGAATATTTCTTTATTCACTTTGAGTGAAATTCATCTCCAGGCAGAAGGCCTGTCCACCATTTAATTCCTCATTAATTAAATTGAAAAGTAAACAGTGCACAGGTCTCTCTTTGGGGCCCTGTGTATAGGATGAATTTCACTGATTACATTTTGGTCATTCTCCAAAACCTAAACTTGCCTTCTAACTGACCTGATATTGTCCCTTAAAGCTTTACATCATGGAAATCAAGATCACAGTACAGAAACATGTGGTTATGAGGGTAAGCCATGTCACTTTCCTCCAGATATCTGTTTTTCCTCACAGAGTTCTGTATAGCACAGGAGGAAACGGTTGAAGTGGGATGCAACAGTACATCACTATGGAACATCTCTGTACAATGATATTATCATCTTGCAACATGGTCATCGCATACTGGATGATAGCTTATTATTGAAAAATGTCTCCCCATAGGAAGCAGTCTAGGGGCTTTCAACTAGGAATTTCTGACACCCCCTACTGCAACAGTTGCTATTTCTGAACTAATTCTCTCACTCTGGGCCTCCGCGTTTCAATGAGGACCCAGATAAAAATATTTCTCTTCCCCTGGGGGAGGCATTACAAGGCACTGTTGAGGCCTTTACGCCTCATTCCCTGGTAAGTGAATTTTAGCATGTGTTGTGTAGTTAATTTTAGAAAAGGTAATGTCTATTATATGTAGTTAATAATTTGTAGCAAATACTCTCCCAAATAACTTTGTGTGTATGTTAATTATGTAGTGATAATGTAGGACTATGCTGTAGGACTTGAAATGTATGTAAATAGAGAATCAACACTTCATGAGAAGATACAATTATAAATATTGGTCCTGTTTCTGCCACCCTTATTTACCTTCATTGTACCTATCTGTGTGGGTAGCCTATTGGCTATTAAACATAAAGACTGCTTATGTACATCATACACAGTTATGGGTAAGGCATGTAGAATCTGGGACATTTGTGAACAATAGGGTAGTCCCTTTTCTTGATTTTATTTTTTCAATTATTTTTCTTTTTAAACAGGCCGACTGGATCTAGAAAAAAGGAGAATAAATGTCAGTACTTACGCTTTCTCATCGTGGGGGAAATTGTGCCTCAGGAAGACAAACTGAATCATCAGGCATGGAGCCTACAGTCTGAAGTGAAGGACAGTACTGCTAAATAAAGGTAAAGTTATTGTCTTTTTTATTTTATTAATAGTAATAATACTTAGAATTTATAGAACTAGCTTAGGACCTGATCCTACAAACACTTATGCATGTGCTTAATCTTACCCACCGAGTTAAGTCAGACTACATATGTAATAAGACTTGTGTGTGTAAGTTGTTGCAGGAATTGGTCCCTATGTGGAGCTTATTTTTTCATAACTGTCCTTTAAATATTGCTGTTGAGCTCATGGCCCCAGTGAAGTCAGTGGAAGTTTTGCCGTTTACTTCAATGGAACCTGGATTTCACCCAGTAATTGTTTAAATAATATCAGAAGTAATAGAGTTATACATAATTTCCCTGTAAAATATTGACAGGGAAGACAGATCTGGTTAGGTAATATAATTTTTCGTTAGACTGAACTTTTTAACCTGAGTAACATGATTTTTTTTCCCCAGAGAGAAGAGGATCCAGAGCCATTTTCCTTTAAACATTACTTTAAAAAAAAAACACAATTAGTTACTTTTCTTAAAATAAAATACTTTGGTTACATGCCTTATTGCGTATTTATTCCCGAGTTATGTACCTAGTGTGGATGATCATGTCTATGGCTGTTTGATTGCATGTATGTTGATACTGTGATATATTGTGGATGCACTGTGTGTGTGGCATGGTATTGTACTGCTTTATGATAGACCTGTCATTGTATGATAGTATTCTGTACCAGCTGAATTCATGAAGCTTCGCATCTGGCTTATGTAGCAGAAGCCTGTGTTTCAGTGGTACCTAATGCATATGTGTAAATCTGGATTGTGACTAATGTCTGTTTAAAGCACTGGATCTTCTCAGTGTTCCCTGAAGCCTAAGGGAATTGTATTATGGAATATTTCTGTGGCATTGCCTAAAAGGGTTTGATTTCTGCAAGGTGCTAAGCAATCTGTGGAGGTGCTGAGTGCCTTCAGCTCTCTCTGACTTCAGCATGTTGCAGATTTAGGCCCCCTGGCCCTGATTCATCAAGGCTTTAATGCATAATGCTAAGCGTGTGAGTAGTCCCATGGACTTTCATGAATGTGTGTAACTATGCTGTTTAATTGTACACTCTTATGTGGCTCTTATGTTTTAGAAACACATTTATAAGAACATTGCAATCAGTAGGTTGTATACATAGCTAATTCCTTGCTAAAAATGTACCGAGAGAGGATGAAATGCTGGCTCCATTGCAGTCAATAGCAAAATTCCCACTGACTTCAGTGGAGCCTGGATTTCACCATGAGTGTGTGCTGTGCCTCATTATTTAAATGCTATATCACTATTCATAGCAAGCCTGTCAAAATAATAAATATGTAAAACAATACATTAACCTAAATAAATAACATCAATAAACAAAACACCAGTTAAAAATAGTACGGTGTGTTCAATAACTAATGAACTACAAAACTCCCACTTCACACCATACAGTGAGAGCAGCTGAAAAACAGGCATTTAACAGTGGAAGAGCTAGCAAACTTCCCCAGGAGAACTTTGACTTTCTTTGCTCGACAGGAGAAACTCATATTTGAAGTCATCTCTAGTAAATGAGACTCTGTTTGGTTCAAACGTCATAGTGCAACTCTTCAGATTTTTCTCTCTGACCAGTATGAATGAAATGGTTGTAGAGTAAGAACTCCTATACATAATCTATAGAGATTTGCTCCTGTAGAGTACTTTACACCTGCTCCAGTGCCCACTGAAATTAATGGAAAGACTCCAGAGAACCCAATTAGACTGGGTTAAGCCCAATTAGATATTGACCTGCCATGACTCTTGAAATACATACAAATGTCATTCTGGTCAGTCTCCCTCTCTTTTTCTCTACATTCTGTCCTATGTGCTATACGTAGTCGGACAGTTAGTATATTTAAATGATTATACTAGATTATACTAGAATGATTATACACCACGCCTTGTGCCAAGTTTGAAATATGTGCCCAATCCATGGTGCATGCACATCAATGAAAATGGTAAGTTTATGACCTTTCATTGAGATTGTTTGTTTATTTTTATTGCATTGCAATTCTGTGTTGAAGTATTGCAATAGTTATCTTAATTGTGGGGCCTCAGTGGAAAAACAAAAAAATGGTGTTCCTGATTTATTTCGTAACACCAGCTGGTGCATGAATCTGGAATAAATGCAATTGCTTTGTGCGAGCAATTGTATACAGTCTTGACTGCATGTTTCTGGTACAGTACGTACTGTGACCTAGGAGAAATGGTCACATACTTTTCCACAGGAGAAGTTGTTTTTCTCTGAAACTTAATTTGGAGCTGACAGGTGTGGCTTAGCGCATGGAAGATCTTTTAATATATTTCTGGATATAAGAAACTGCATTCAGTGTCTATGCTACTTTTTTAACTGAAACTTTTCTTCCATAGGAACCTACTGAATCTCTAGGGAAACCTTAGCAGTAAGGTAGTAACAGTAACCAACCCCCTGATGGCACGAGTTGGAATTTCTTGGCACACATCTCCCATGATCAGTAATGGGATGCGATAATGATTGCCGAAAACCAGGGAGCCAATGAGCGTTTTCCTAGTAGAAGCAGGTGGTAGATGCTGCAGTTGGAATTTTTTTCTAATTGCTGGAATTTGGGGCTCATGCAACCAGAAAAGATATTTGAGTAAAGAGACTCTGGAAATACACCTAAAAATGAGTCTAAATGAGAAATTGAGTAACATTAACATACTCTTCTTAAACTGCCCTCTCTGAAAGGTTGGAACTGAATCATTTTGAGATACTGTTTTGCTTTCTGTTGTAAAGGTACTTAATTCTAATTCATTAGACTTATCAAATGAATTGACTTTGTATTGTTGTTTAGTAGCATTTACTGTAACTGTTCCACCCAGATTAGTTGTACTTCAGAAACTAATCCTTATTGTTGTGCATTGCTTCAAAAAAAAACAAACCCACAAACCGTCCCTGACAAAACACCTAAAAACTAACCCTGAAACTTACACTGATTTGATTACATGAAGACCCAGTATGTTCATGTGCCTTTTGGATACTTCCACAGTACAAGAGAACTGTTCAGTTTCCCTTGCGAGGCTCAGTAAATTTGGCAGGTGGGGGTCTTTTTTTTGCCTACTGCTGCAGCAAAGATTAGAGCTTCTTTGCGCATGTGATTTATGGGGAAGGGTTTAAACACCGTAGAGGAAATTGTTAGTCATTGATACCAAATGAAACAACTCTCAAGGCGTGTTACAATTTGTAAAGACCCAGCGGCCTTAACTGATCCTTAAAACCCTTTAATCCTGTTGCTCCCAGAGCCCAGGTTATGTGTTCATAATGGAAACAAGCTTGGTGTTTTTGGCACATTCTGTGTTCAAGAAGAAAAATATTTACGTAATGTGGGTCTGATTTAGCAACTGCTTCTTGTAATGCCTGTCAGAACACTATAAAAATTTACTCCATATCCAGTACTCTCTAGAGCATATCATTGAGCTGACATGGATATAGTACATGCTTTCTCTTCTAAGAGCATGTCTAGGTCAAGGTCATTATTGTGTCATTGAGAGTAAGTAACAATAGTCCAACTTTCACTAGACTTTATAGAATATTTTATTGTTAGTCTTGAAAAATCTTTAACAGTAAATATCTGAAGGTAAAACTAAATATTTACCATGCTAAATAGACTGTTACACCAACAGATAATCTGTCCAAGTATCACCACTGAAATCAAAGAGAGACTTGAGATGAAGTTGACCCAGTATCTAGATGATATTAAGTTTAAATTTTCTTTGTCATGTTCAGTACAATAGTCCTTGTTACTGTGAGTTTTCACAGGATTAGATTCATTGACTTCAACTACAACTAATTTGGCTTTATTAATGAAAAAATATTTCACTAAGGTGAGTCATATATTATGCTTATTTCTATAGGGGAAGCCATGTCATTTTGATATAACAGTCTCAGTTGCTGTACAGTGGTTAAGGATATCCTGTTCATTAGCTGTCCAGAGTTGAGAGTGGAGTTCTACATTGGAAGTGGTAGCCCATGCAATTTATAAAACTTTTTTTTTTTTTTTTAACATTTCTAGTTGAGGTTTATTAAAGCTCTTCAAGCAGATAGTTTTGCCCGGGGTGTGGGCAGTATGGGTTGTAACTAATATTAAATCTTTGTGGCCTTGATGGCCATGTAAAGAAACAGTAAAAGAACATTGATATCATTTGAAATATTTATTTTACAGAGTTCCTTTTGTAGGTTAAATGCACAGCAGTGACTTTTCTCTCTGTTATACAGAGGAGCCAATATACTGTTACACACCCCACAACTTCACCCGTGACCAAGCCTTGTATGCCAGAGGATATTGTTGGACAGAACTAATAGATGCCTTGCCAGGAGTTGATGCCAGCCATTGGCCCTCCTTGTTTGAGCATAAGTTCCTTCCTTATGCACTGCTGGCTTTTGCTGGCATAATGTACATTCCAGCTCTTGGCTGGGAGTTTCTGGCCTCCACCAGACTGACTTCTGAGCTTAATTTTTTGCTTCAGGAGATTGATAACTGCTACCACCGTGCAGCAGAAGGGCGTGCACCGAAAATAGAGAAACAAATACAATCCAAAGGCCCTGGGATCACAGAGCGGGAAAAAAGAGAAATAATTGAGAATGCCGAAAAGGAAAAAAGCCCTGAGCAGAATTTGTTTGAAAAATACCTGGAAAGAAGAGGGCGAAGTAACTTTTTAGCTAAACTTTATCTTGCAAGACATTTATTTATCATATTTTTAAGCATTATACCAATTACATATTTATCCACCTACTATGCTACGCAGAAGCAAAATGAGTTTACGTGTGCACTAGGAGAGCCTCCTGACAAAACGAGCAGCTCCAAATTACACATCAGAGTGAACTGCAAGCTGCCAGCTGTCCAGCTGCAACGGATAATTGCTGGAGTAGACATTGTCCTCCTCTGCTTTATGAACTTGATCATTCTCATCAACTTAGTTCACCTTTTCATATTCCGCAAGTCTAATTTCATATTTGATAAACTGAACAAGGTTGGAATAAAGACCAAGAAACAGTGGCAAAAGTCTCAGTTCTGTGACATCAATATTTTAGCTATGTTTTGCAATGAAAATCGAGACCATATAAAATCCCTAAACCGCTTGGATTTTATAACAAATGAAAGTGATCTGATGTATGATAATGTGGTGCGCCAGTTGCTGGCAGCGCTGGCCCAGTCTAATCATGATGTCACACCAACGATGCGTGATTCAGGGATTCAGACTATAGACCCCAGTATCGATCCAGCAGACATTGATGCCAGTGAACAGCTCGTCATTAAGAGACCTAGGAAGAAGATGAAATGGATCCCAAGTAGCAGTCCACTTCCGCAGCCATTCAAAGAGCAGTTAGCTATTATGAAGGTTGAAAACCACAAACCTGAAAAGCCGAAGCCAGTGCGCAGGAAAACAGCAACTGATAGCCTTATCGCTCCTCTGATAGAGTCCACTTCAAAAACCTCACAGCAATCATCATCTCATAAAACTGAGTCAAACACCATCTCCAGCACAGGCAATGAGAAAAAACATACACGGCACTTTTCACTGGATGTTCACCCATATATACTTAGCAGTAAAAAACCCAAGCCAGAGATTCAAGCCATTGCTTCAATGCCTACATCCAAAAGCCAAGAAGGTGGATTTTTAAACCAAGAGGAAAATGTCATAGTTCATGTCACCTCTTCTCTCGAAGGTACAGTATGTCATTGCAGTACCATTTCAACAGCAATAAACTGAACAGGCCAGAATTTGGAGTAGCTGTCTGCTGTAGGTTGAACTCAAAGATGACCTGATCTGTTTGCTCTATCTTGTTAAATTTCTAAGCAGCTGATAATATAAGGGCAAGTAGTCTTCTTAAATGAGTTAGACAGAATTTCTCGATATAGGTCTGTGATAAGGAATAGTAGAGCTGTGGCAAGGCAGAGCTATGCAACATGTCCTTCTGCTTTGCAGATTTTTTTTGTAGTAGTAATAGATTTTTACACGTAATTTTGAATTTGGCCTTATGCAAAATGTCACCACTTTTGCCAGGAAAAGAGGTAAGAGTTGGCTCCCAGGATACCCCACCCTTTCCTATCTCTCTGTTCTACTTCATTGTAAGTTACGTCACTCATTTTCCAGTAACACAGGAACTGCCATGCTAGATCAAACCAGTGTTCCATCTAATCCAGTATCCCGTGTATGGTGAGCCAGTGCCAGCTGCTGAGGAAGGTGTACAAAACTGTGCAGACGGCAGTTACAGAATAATCTTCCTACTCCCCTTTTGTTAGAGGCTGACTTATGCCCTGAATCTTGAGGATTCGAAAACTCAGGTTATTGTTGAGTTGTAATCCTTAATATGAATTTAAATTTTCCTTTGTCTTACTTGGCTTTAAGGAAGGCTGGTCTGTGTGAAAGGCACCTCTTGGAACTCAGGTTCATTTCTCAGCTTGGCCACAGTCTTCTGTGTGTTCTTGGACAAGTCACAGTTCCCCACCTGTATGATGTGGATAATAGTACTTCCCTAGCTCAGAAGCATAGGGGCTGACTCTGTGACTGCTCACCACCCACCAGCCACAGCTAATCACTGTGCTACCGATCAGCTGTTTGGGGAATGGGGAAGGCACTGGGGGAAGGGGTGGATTGTGAGTGGGGCCTTGGGGCAGAGCCGGGGTGGAGCACCCCTGGGGAAAAATAAAAGTCAGCGCCTATGCTCAGAAGGGTGTTGTAAAGACAAATATTTCAAGCATCGCTGAGATGCTATGGTGATGGGCGCCATATCTAGCTATTTTGTTTCTTACTGTAAGTGACCGATATAAAAGATGAAATATGCAATTGGAGTTATAGAAAACTTTGTGTTAAAGATATGGCTCTAAGTTCCTTATAAGCGAAGAACACCCCCCTTTCTGGACCTCAGCAGACAGACAACTACTGTGTCCTCCCTGCCCAGCAGAAAAGTGATTTGAGATCTAAAAATTTCTGTCATTTCCAAATCCTTATGCTCCTTTTTGGAGTCTTCAAACTCCCCAATATATGTGTGCAGGACTTCCTACAGCATTCTTAATCCAGTAGCCTGTTCTGACTCCAACTCCCTGAAGCTACAGGGGGTTTCTGGTCTCAATTATCTTTATTTAAACAAGCGTTTGGATATTTTAAGTTGTGAGTACAAAATAATTACAACAGCTGCTTTTGTGCCCACCTTAAACCCCACCCAAGAATGCTTTTGAGTGAGCAAGTTCTGGAAAGAAACATTTATTGATTACACATTGTTGAGCTATTTCATTTAGAATAGCAACTTATGATGTGTGTAATGAGGATGATTTCACATAGGGGATGCTTAGAAATGTAGCTTTAAGTGATATTTACAAAACTTGTTAGTCACACTGTAATGTGCATCTAGGACAAGAATTTTCAAAAGTCAAAGCTCTCATGAAGAAGTAGTCTTAGATTTCTCACAGTCCAATTAAAACCTGTGTATTGGGCCCAATTCTTCTCCTACTGAAATTAGTGGCAAAACTCCCGTTGACTTCTGTGGGATCAGGATACAGCTATGTGGTGGATTAGTGGGGGAAAACAGACTAGCCAGTGATTTACTCTGTATTCTGTTTTCTTTCAGTCATCCCACATCATGAGAAAGAGATTCCATACTCATCTGAGACATGCAGAACTGTCCCTGCTGCTGGGACTTACCTCTCCTGCAATCACAATCACATAGCAACAACTACTGCTGCTGCAACAAATACAACCTTGAGCCACGTCAAACTAGAACCAACAGCTGCACTGAATCGTAATCCTACTCACCCTCTGCTGAACGTCAATACACTGTATGAAGATCACGAGGAAGAGGTTTCCAACCTTACAGACAACAGTATTCATTCACCAACCGATGCAGGGGAAATACTCTCCATACCTACCCCAAAGCACATAATGATGGCAACATTTGAAGAACCAAGGGCAATAGTGAGTTCTGTGGAGTACTAAAGATATAGTGCTGCATGGATCTGGTTAGGTCCATGTACTACTGTAATGGAACCCTTAACAATGCAATTCACTGCATGAGCATGGAGAATTTTAATACAGACCATAGGCTTTGGTAATACCACAAATTGATCTTTCAGGATAGCTTCGTCACCCCTTTCACTAGTTTGCAAAATAGAATAATAAAAAAAAAATCGGATGAAAGTACACCTTTACCTCCAAGAGCACCCAGGCACAAAAAGTTAGCTGTAACTTCATCAATTAAATATGGATCAATACAACTTTTGAAACACTAAAAGAGTTTGATGACATGTCACAGTGATTTTTACAGAGCACTTATATCCTTTGTATTTACAATGGCTAATTAAAGCTAAATAGATATTGGTGAGGTGTATCTTCTATTTTAATGGCAGGAGTTAAATAAGAGTTTAATAATAAGGAAAATATATTTTTTCTCCATGGACTTTATGGAAAAGACATATGCAAGAAACATTTATTTTTTTTGTTTCTTTGGCTCACTTGTGTTGGGCTTGATGGAGGTTTAGGATAAGGGCTTACTAACACCAGCTTATAGTACAAAAAGGATTGAAGTGCTTCAGTCTGAATTTGTGAGTGAGAGGTATGCCCTGCCCTTTAATCTTATGTGTGAATGGAAGATGATGAAATAAGAGTTTATTTTCTTAAATATATTTTACCATTGAAAAATTACTTGAATAGCTTTTCAAATCAGGTTTTGCTTTTATCAAAATAGAGAGAGGAGGGTCATTCTAGCAGCTTATTTTTGCATAGTCTATTTATGAACCGAGTTAGAAACTTTCAAAGGTGCTTCACTGATATGAAAAAATCCTCCAATGGTGATGCAGTGTAAAACCACAATGTTTTCAAACAATGCAGAGTTAAAGAGGATTGTTAATTTATGTTTGCAGTCTCTCCTAGACTCTGATCCAGCAAAGCATGTGAGTAATCCCACTGAAGTCACTTGAGAATACACACATGCTTAAAGTTGAGCCCATGCTTATGTGGCTTTTCTGGATCTGGACCATAATGTATACGGACAATAATCCTGCAGCATGTGCTGTCATTCCGGTTCAAAGTTTGTCTTCCTTGGCCCAAAGTACATCCTCATGCCCATTCATCCTATAACTTGGACATGTGAGATTTTATGAGAATATTCTAATAGAAGAAAAAAATCTACTAAAAATGTATCATGCAATAACCATTCTCCTCAAAAGTCTAGTCCGACAAGAAAAGACTATATCAAAATGATATTCACAGTGCATTCAAAATTATGAACTACTGTTTGCTTCAAAATTCTGTATGGTGGTAGAAAAAATATAGAGAGCACAAGTATGGGACTGAAATCTTAAATATATTTTTTAATTTATATTACCTCAGACATGGATATATGATACCAGTATTTAATGAACTATAGCACTGAAGATAAATAAACATTATTCTGAATATCCTTCATGTGTAATATTTTATAGCTAAATGACCCACCTCTACCACAACATGAGAAAAAAACTAAACTAGATGCAGTTAAATAGAGGATGTAAATGTAAATCTATTAAATATGATTTTGATGTGGATGTTCCCATTCCACCTTGCACATTTGACTTTACTGACTTGATGGCTAAGAAGGTGGTTTGCAGTTTTTAAGTAATAAAAGTCCAGTTGCGTATTTAGAACCTTATTCTGAACCCCTTATCTAGGTAAAACTTGATGCAATAGGAAGTTTTACCTGTACAGAAACTGCAGAATGGGGACTTAATTGAGGTCTACACTACTTCAGAGCTGGTTCTTCACTCTATCTGGTGAGTTGCTGCATTGTGTTCACATTCAGCTGAAATCAGTGGCACATCAGGACCTCCCTGGTAAGTACAAATGCACTGCTTTGTTATATTCATCAGCATTGCAGGCACATTCTGCTGGATGTATTCAATACAGTGGGTAGCAGTTTAAAGGAATATTTTTTCAGCCAAACAAATCTTTCTAGTTTCACTGGGTCTTGCTTAGAATCATAGAATATCAGGGTTGGAAGGAACCTCAGGAGATCATCTAGTCCAACCCCCTGCTCAAAGCAGGACCAATTCCCAACTAAATCATCCCAGCCAGGGCTTTGTCAAGCCTGACCTTAAAAACCTCTAAGGAAGGAGATTCCACCACCTCCCTAGGTAACTGGACACAGTACTCCAGATGAGCCTCACCAATGTCGAATAGAGGGGAATGATCACGTCCCTCGATCTGCTGGCAATGCCCCTACTTATACAGCCCAAATGCTGTTAGCCTTCTTGGCAACAAAGGCACACTGTTGACTCATATCCAGCTTCTCGTCCACTGTAACCCCTAGGTCCTTTTCTGCAGAACTGCTTCCTAGCCATTCGGTCCCTAGTCTGTAACAGTGAATGGGATTCTTCCGTCCTAAGTGCAGGACTCTGCACTTGTCCTTGTTGAACCTCATCAGGTTTCTTTTGGCCCAATCCTCTAATTTGTCTAGGTCCCTCTGTATCCTATCCCTACCCTCCAGCGTATCTACCACTCCTCCCAGTTTAGTGTCATCTGCAAACTTGCTGAGAGTGCAGTCCACGCCATCCTCCAGATCATTAATGAAGATATTGAACAAAACCAGCCCCAGGACCGACCCTTGGGGCACTCCACTTGATACCGGCTGCCAACTAGACATGGAGCCATTGATCACTACCCGTTGAGCCCGACGATCTAGCCAGCTTTCTATCCACCTTATAGTCCATTCATCCAGCCCATACTTCTTTAACTTGCTGGCAAGAATACTGTGGGAGACTGTATCAAAAGCTTTGCTAAAGTCAAGGAATAACACATCCACTGCTTTCCCCTCATCCACAGACCCAGTTATCTCTCATCATAGAAGGCAATTAGGTTAGTCAGGCATGACTTGCCCTTGGTGAATCCATGCTGACTGTTCCTGATCACTTTCCTCTCCTCTAAGTGCTTCAGAATTGATTCCTTGAGGACCTGCTCCATGATTTTTCCAGGGACTGAGGTGAGGCTGACTGGCCTGTAGTTCCCCGGATCCTCCTCCTTCCCTTTTTTAAAGATGGGCACTACATTAGCCTTTTCATGGACTTGTGCTCATCCAGTTTTTCTAAATAGTCCCAAACCACTTCTTTCTCCACAGAGGGCTGGTCACCTCCTCCCCATACTGTGCTGCCCAGTGCAGCAGTCTGGGAGCTGACCTTTGTTCGTGAAGACAGAGGCAAACAAAGCATTTGCGTACATTAGCTTTTTCCACATCTTCTGTCACTAGGTTGTCTCCCTCATTCAGTAAGGGACCCACACTTTCCTTGACTTTTTTCTTGTTGCTAGCATACCTGAAGAAATCCTTCTTGTTACTCTTAACATCTCTTCCTAGCTGAAACTGTTAAGTGTGGTTTGGCCTTCCTGATTTCACTCCTGCATGGCTGAGCAATATTTTTTTATACTCCTCCCTGGTCATTTGTCCAATCTTCCACTTCTTGTAAGCTTTTTTGTTTTGTTTTTTTAGATCAGCAAGGATTTCACTGTTAAGCCAAGCTGGTCTCCTGCTGTGTTTACTATTCTTTCTACACATCAGGATGTTTTTCTCCTGCAACCTCAATAAGGGTTCTTTAAAATACAGCAAGCTCTCCTGGACTCCTTTCCCCCTCATGTTATTCTCCCAGGGGATCCTGCCCATCAGTTCGCTGAGGGAGTCACTCTGCTTTTCTGAAGTCTAGGGTCCAGGAGCTGCTCTTCTTTCTTTTTGCCAGTGAAGAAGTTGAGAAATTATGGAACATAGTCTCAAAAGATCCGGAATTCATTAATGAACACAGAACCAAATAATGCATCATGAGCCAAATTCACAACCAGTTTAAGGAGATCATTGCAGTCACTCGAGTTGCAGCTATTTACCAGCAAAAAGAATGTCTTCCCATCTGTTCATGGGTTAGATCGACAGTATTATGCACACATACAAAATTCTATGATGTGTTGGATTAGTTTGATACCTAATATTGAATGGAATGTCAAACCTGTCAGCCTCTGGTCAAAATGTGTTCATGTACCATGTCTAAACAAAAATTAAGTGCCTGACCCAACATTCCAGGCACACCTGAAAGGACCAGCAAGTTCACTGGGGATTTTCAGAAGGCAAGGAATGCAGGGCTGGGACTTCAGTGATATGCAGCTACATATTTCATAAATAATTTTTTTTAAAGTACCAGTAATTAATTTCCCCCTTTTGTTATTTGGGAATGGCCATGATCAGTCCATGTTAATAGATGTTCCAATTTTCAGAGAAATTGACAAGTGTTATCTTTTCATCAACTTAGTTTTTGTATTCTCTTGTTGCCTAAGAAAATCTGAAAATAAAAAGTTTCATCCATGCTCTTGCATAAGAGAAAGTGTTAACTTTCCTACATAATTTGCATGTGTTTCTATTATACAACTTTCAGAAAAGGAGAAGTGGGATTACAATGCTTCATTGGGAAGAAGGGTGACTGTTGTTGATAGAGGTTCTCTCTTTTTCTTTTTTTTGTTTTGTTTGTGCTTGCTGGCTTCTCAGGTCTCACACTTAGATTGTCATATTTTAACTAAGTTGCAGGACAAGTGTACATAGTCCAGTTTGACCTTGATCATTTAAAAACCCCCAAACCACTGAAGTGCGCACATTGTAACAATGGAATATTGCAAATTCCCCATATTCAGCCACTGTATCCCTTCAGTCTGCATTCGTGCACATCCAAAACTCTCAGTGATGTCACTGGTTATGAAAACATCTTTTACTAACGTAGAATCTTTTTCTACTCCCAATGACATTAATATAAAAATTCCTATAAATGTCAATGGGCTAAACAGGTATCCAGCAATCTGCCTGAGAAAGAGGCAGCAATTAGGTGTGCTGCCCCAGGAGCAGAACAAGGAATAGACTCTGACACAGAATCACAATTCAGGTCACATTTCCCCATTGCACCGTGTGGGAAGTAAGCTGCAGCAGCCATCTTCCTGGTGTTTAAGCTGCTGAATGTATAGGCTAGCTCACAATTGATCCCATTGAGAGCGGGATCCCTTTATGGGTCAGATTGTGGCCCAGGCTGCATGTCACGCCTCCCACTCTCCTGAGCCTGTGGGCGGAGCTCACTTGTTACTTACAGCTGACAGTTTCAAGACAGGGCAGGTAGCAACTTGGGCCAATAGTAAATTACCACCTCCCTGGAGCAAAGGGAGAACAACCAATAGGCTGTCCCATAAGAGGGCTTACAGTAACACCAGTCTCACACTACATGACTTGAAACATGAAAAACATCCACATTTTAAAATGTCCCTCTAATTATGAATCACATTAGCCTCTGTATCTGCCCACTAACTGGTGGAGTGTCTTCAGTTTGCCACACCAGTCTACTGGCGTTCTTTAAGGACCTGATTCTGCCTCATTCAAGTCAATGGTGGGTTTGCTATTTAATGCACTGGCAGCAAGATCAGACCCGGCCTAATGGTATGTCTACACTGCAATAAAACACCCGTGGCTGGCCCTGGTCAGCTGATTTAGGCTTGTGAGGCTATAAAATTGCAGTGTAAATGTTTGGGCTAGGACTGGAGCCCAGGCTCTGGGTACTCTGGATGGGGGAAGGTCTCAGAGCCTGGGCTGCAGTCAGAATGTCTGCAATTTTATAGCCCTGCAGCCTGAGCCCAAATCTGCTAACCTGGGCCAGATGAGGGTGTTTTATTGCAATGTAGACATACCCTAAAAAAACACAGAAACCTTCCCCCCTCCCCTTGTACAGAATGGAAATGAGAATTTGGAACAGAAAAGACAACTGTAGCAGAAGCATCTCTTGTGCTATTTTTAGATCCTGTCCCTCCCCTGTTCCCAGCTGGAGGCCAGCACTCTGCATCTGGCAGCCAATTACAGAGAGGCTTCCATGGTATTTTGTGTGTGTGTTTATGCGCACTAACGTTTTGAATATTGATGCTGCCAACATTTGGCCATGCTGATTTTTTTTCACAATGTAAAGTGCATCTCCTATGTTCAGTTTCATAAGAGAATAATGAGATCTGTTTATTTCACACTCGGAGACATTGGGCCCAATCGTACAGTTTATTGTGCTTCTCTTTAGCTTTATTGGAATTTTCAGGTGCTCAGCACCTCATGGAAGCCCCTCGGCTCCTTGCAGAATCAGATCCATTGCTTGTTAGCTTTTCAAATTGTGAAGTGAGGGCCACTCCTGGAAACACTATTGAGCACAGTGCACTTGTAATTAACATTTGCAAGATTTCAGGATCTAAAAGCAAAATTCATCCCTACACTGGTAATGTTTGGTGCAGGGACCAGTGACTTTATATCACCTTTATGCTGCCCATAAACTGTGTTCCCTCTAAGCTGTGCAGTTGGGCAGCCTCCCAGGAGAGATTCAAGGGCCACACACTTGGTTAGCAGAGCCACATACATCCGCAGTGTGTGTTCCGCTGCCCCCTCCCCCCGCTGCTTTGCTGCCACGTTGCTTCTGCAGCTGCTCCTGGGACCCTCTTGCTAGCTGTGCAGAGCAGGGGGCTGATGTCAGGGTGTCCCCCTTCCCCAAGCCACTGTACCCTATCTCCATAGAGCAGGGGAGAGCAGACAGGGCTCAGGACTCGGAGCAGCTCTAAGGTCTGAACAAGCCTGGTGAGCGCCTTAATGAGAGCGCACATGGTTTCTGAGATTTCCCCAGTGCCTAGCACACACAATCTCTCTCTCTCTCCCCCTCACCTGCCCATGTACCCCATCTCCATAGAGCGGGGGAGGAGGAACATGGTTCAGGAGGAGGAGAGCTTTCAGTTAGGGCCTTAAAGAGACAGCGGGTGGCCAGGGGTGACTCTATGTATTTTGCCACCCCGAGTATGGCAGTCAGGCAGCCTTCAGCAGCATGCCTGTGGGAGGTTTGCCAGTCCCGCACCTTCAGCGTACCCACTGCCGAATTTCTGCCAAAGTCACAGGATCTGTGGACCTCCTGCAGGCATTCTGCCAAAGGCAGCCTGACTGCCGCCCTCACAGCGACCGGCAGACCACCCCCCTGTGGCTGGCCGCCCCAGGCACGCGCTTGGTGCGCTGGTGCCTGGAGCCGTCCCTGCGGATGGCATCTTTCAAGAACTTCCCCAGCAGCCAGTGCACACACAGTCTCTGTGTCACACATACACTCATATTGTCTCTGTGTGTCTCTCTCACACTCAGTCTCTATGTCACACACACATTGTGTCACACATCTCCCAAGTCCCAACACATACTTGTGGTGGTGTTACTTCTTCGTGCTTCCTGCAATGCACATATATTCTCACTCATATTATGCTTTCCAAGTGTGTTATTTTAGTGTTTTAACTGGTCTATGAATTTCATAATTTTTTTATTTCTCTCTTACACTTAAATTTAATTCTTTGCGTCGTGAGTTCTAAAATGCCTAACTGATCCTAGCTGGAGTAATTATCCCTATGGTAACTTTTAAAAAATATATATTATATCTAGGTTTTTTGTTTCTACTGTTGGCGCACATCCACACATTACCTTGGTGCACATAATAAAATTTATTCCACATTTGGGGGGGGAAAAATTAGAGGGAACATTGCCAAAGGCTGCCAAAGCTCAGGTTGTCTCTTGGTGCAGGTTAGAGCAGCCTGAAGTTTACCTTAACTGGTGCCCAGATAATAACAGTCCTTTTGGACCGTTCTGGAGCCAGGAATAGCTTAGGGATACCCAAACCATCACACCTCTACCCAGGGTTCATGCAGAGTTTTGTGAGGGCCCTACACCTATTAGAGACTCCCTCTGCACTGGTTATATTCCTACTGTAACCTTTAGGACAGAACCTTTACACCAGCATAAAGGAGCCATAACGCACCCCTTAATTGAGTTCTTAATCTTTAAGGGGCAGATCCTGCATCATTGAAGTCTATGGGAATTGTGCCATTGACATCAGTAGCAGCTGGATTGGGCCCTAACTGCTCTTCATTTAGCATTTCATGCAGGAAAAATAAGATTTGTCCTCTGGAATAGAAACAAACTGAGGAGAGATCATTAATAATGCTGCGCACTTACTCCAGCCAGCGCATTTCAGCCACAGAGCTCAATAAGCTGTCTAAAGGCACATAACCACTATTGCCCCTATTTTACAGATGGAGAAATTGAGGCACAGTGAACTGAAGCAACTTGTCCAAGGTCACATAGTCAGTAAGAGAGCTACAAATAGACCCCGGGGTCTTCTGACCACTCCAACCTTATGCACTACCCATTGCACTGTCCTGGTTTCTCTTATAAGGTGATGCATACATTATCAGATTATCTAGATCTGTAGGCATGATGCTCTGATCAATAAATTGCTTTTCTACTAGAAAACATTAGGTCAGTGAAATATTTGTGGAAAATTGGTCACTGACTGAATTTACTGACAGAAACAAGGGTTTGGCATTCAAAACATACAAATAAAATACAATATGCAAAATACTTCAGAGATTTTTAAAGGGACATTTATTTTTGTGACCAGCCATCCGCTGTCCAATTTTTTTCTTGGCATCTTCAGAAGGACACTCCAGTCTGCCTGTAAGCATAATTTAATTACAGGAAAGCCATTTTATTTCTATTTTTTACAGGCCATTTGGCAGCAAATTTACAGTGACTGCTGCCCTCTGAATGGCTTCAGAAGCATTTCCAAGCCACTTTGCAAAAGTATGCAAATAGAAAAGATGATAAATTAGTCTGATGCACTAAAAGAAATCTCTGCACTCTGCAGACCTGATTCTAAGAGATGCTGTTCCTCTCCTAGTGTCTTCAGTGGTGACTGAGCGTGCTCAGCAATTTGCAGCAGGTGTTCAGCATCTAGAAAGTAGAACCCTACTGGTTTATTAATTCTCATATGGAATTAGTATGGCCAGAGCCATAGACAGCTTAATCTGAAAGAAGGACTCAATGGAGATGTAACTCCTGCTGGTTTTCAAGGAGAGGAAGTTTTATCTAATGCAGAGATCGGCAAACTAAAGCCCATGGGCCACATCTGGCCCTCAGGACCCTCCTACCCAGCCCCTGAGCTCCTGGGTTGGGACACTGGACAAACAAGCAATTTTACCCTCCGCTCCGGCATAGGCGGAGCCTGGAGGGGCTCTTGCCCCCCCTCCTCCCAGGGCCGGCGCTACCATTTAGAGAGCCTAGGCAATCGCGTAGGGCATCAGGATTATTCGGGGGCGGCATTTTGCCATGGGGGCGGCAGGTGGCTCTGGTGGACCTGTCACAGTCGTGCCTGTGGACAGTCAGCTGCTCGCGCAGCTCCAGTGGACAGCCCGCAGGCATGCCTGCAGCAGCTCCACCGGAGCTACGGACCAATGGACCCTCCGCAGGAATGACTGTGGCAGCTCCACCAGAGCCACGGGATCAGCCCGGGGGGCGGCGAAATGGCGGTGCGCCAAGGGCGCGAGAAACCCTAGCGCCGGTCCTGGCCTCCTCCTTCCCCCATCGGATCCCTCCCCAAATCCCCATCCTGGCCCCGCCTCTTCCCCAAGCACACGGCATTCCTCCTCCCTCCCAGGCTTGCGCTGGTCAGCTGTATGGTGGCGCAAGCCTGGAGGGAGGGGTGGCCCACAGCTCTCACCCTGCGAACTGCTCCAGTCCAGCTTCTGGCGGCGGCAGCAGGGAGGCGCTCCGGTGGCTTTTTATTTATTTTGCTCCGCCGCCGGCTTTTTTTTTCCTCTGCCAGCGGCCCTTCCCCCCCCCCCTCCGCCCGATATTTCATCTTTGTCATCTGGTCACCCTACCCAGGAGGTTAGCCCCCAACCCCTCCCCTGCTATTCCCCTCCCCCCGTAGCCTCAGCTCACTGCTCTGCCAGCCCAAGGCTCTGGGCGGCAGGGCTGCAAACTCTTGTCGGGCAGCACAGCTGCAGATACGTGGCACAACCCGGTGCTCTGTGCTGCACGGTGGCGTAGCTGGCTCCAGCCAGGTGGCACAGCTGTAGTGCCGCAGGCAGCGTGGTAAGGGGGCAGGCAACAGGATAGAGTTGGGTTGGATAGAGGGCAGGGCAGGTGGGGGTGGTGGTCAGGGGACAGGGGTGTGGGTAGGGGTCGGTGTGGTCAGAGGGCGAAGAATGTGGGTGTTGAATGGGTCCAGGGGTCCCGGGGAGACAGTCAGGAAGGAGGGGAAGGTTGGATGGGGCGGCAGGGGGCAGTCAGGGGCAGGAGTTCCGGAGGCGGTCAGAGGATAGGGAGGGGTGGATGGGGCAGGGGTCCCAGGAGGGCTGTCAGGGTACAGGGAATGGGTGGGGATGGATGGGGCAGGAGTCCCAGGGGGAGCTGTCAGGGGGCAAGAAGCAGGGAGGGTTGGATAGGGGGTGGGGGGCTGGGCCACAGCTGGCTATTTGGGGAGGCACAGCCTCCCCTAACCGGCCCTCCATACAATTTTGGAAACCCGACGTGGACCTCAGACCAAAAAGTTTGCCTGCCCCCGATCTTGCTGGCTCGAGAAAGCACTTTTCTTTAAATCTAAGGGCCGATAGAACTCTCTGTTCTTCTATCCAACTGACAATTGTCAGGGAGTACGTAAACCCCACACTAGCACGGAAATGGTAAAGGAACTGATTTGGGCTGGGGTGGCCCTTCTGTGCCACATCTGCAAATCATGCCAGGGCTGGAGGAGGAGTTAAAAAGAGGGAGCTCCACTTAGCTGAAGGCAGTCCTAGGAAGGGAACAGATTGCTGAAGCTCTTGAGCCTGAAGGGAGGCCTCACAACCTGGAGAGTGCAGAACCCCTGAGTTGAAGGGAAAAGACCTGAGGCTGGTACCAGAACCAGTGAGCTCTGAGGTGGACACTAATACTGAAGTGAGAGAGGCCCATATCCTGGAAGGAGCTGCCTACAGGGTTTTTTTCTGCCTTTCTTTTGTTTAATCCCTTTTGCTGATTATGGGTTGTTTGGTGGCATCAGTGGGGCTGCAGTGAGGGGATGATACTGTTGAGAAGCCATGGCTAGAAGGTGAGCACTGCCCTGCTAGGAAGATGCCCTGTGGCACCTGCTGGATGGAGGTGGTGTAACTGGACTTGTGCATGCCCTCCTCACATAGCTTAAAAGGGGGTGCCCTACCAGGAAGAGATTCATAACCACAACATACGTGTGGTCTTACTGGGTGCCACAGTTTATGGCAACTGCACCTTATTTCCCCTTAGTAGTCCAGCAATAGCACCCATTCTCAAGCTTCTGGCCCCTAACTGTTATATCTATAGAGAGAGAGCTCTTCCTCTATCCTTTCCCCCCACCTGGGGTATTTCCAGGCTGAACTACTCCCTCTCTTCACTGTGTTGTGCCCAGGAAAAGGCAGCTTGCGTAAGCAGCCTGCTTCATGTCTCCCCTCAGACATAGACGGATTATGGTTTTATGGGGCCCTGGGCCAAAGCAAGTGGGGAAGGGGCCCTCCCCACCCCTTCTGCTTGCAGGTCCCCCTGCTACCCATCCCCCTCCAGTGCTCCTGCTGGGGAAAAGCGGTTGGGGCATGGGAGCTTGCCCTGCTCTGCTTGCCTGGGATTCCTGGTGGATCAGCCATGAAGACTTCCCCTGCTCCCCCAGCAGGAGTGCTGAGCAGGTTGGGGCATGGGGGCACCCATTTTTCCAGGCACCTCCAGTTGGCTAGGGCCTCTGGGCACAGGAGAGTATAGGGTGTAACTGCCAACCGTTATACGTTACCACTCAGCACTTCCTGTGCAAGCCTCTTTTATTCTTAAGCTAAAAGCATTACAGAGAAAACATTAAAAAAAAAAAGAGAGAGAGAATCTACAGGTATGCTATTAAGCTTACTGTCTCCAATAAAGGGTTTAGCAGCTGAGCCCTTCAGACTCCTCCAAAGGGGTCTCTTTTTTGTGGCCACAGGTTCATAACAACCTTAGCTCAGAACTGGCACGCTCATGAAAAGTTTAGTTCCTCCTTATATACAGGGTGGGATCTTTGGAGTTCTCAGAAGCAGGTAATCAGTAACCAATTGACTTCTCTCCACAGAGCAGAGTTTCAAAAGATGGATTTGAAGTAGATCATTTGCATTCTCCTCATCCCCAGGTATTTCCTAGGAAATCCATGTCATGCATATTGTCCCAGAAAGTCCTTTCAAGTCCTTGATATCTCACAGAGATTGCATTAATCCTTCTTCCACCTAAAGAATCCCTCCTAATACAATCCCACAATAAGACACAAGTGTTTGCATTTTTGATACTATAGGTCTCAAATGTATTAAATGTCATTCAATAAGGTTTAATTTAATTCCATAAAGTTTGCCCAGAACATTGCATGATACTGTCATGTCTATCACACTGGGCACACACAAGTCCTAGGGAGGAAAACGTGTGCTAAGGACCAGACTGACTTATTTAAGGCAAATACAGTGCGTTGCACAAGGAAAGATAATAAACAACCCATCTCCCCAGGTGGTGGGCAAGAGCAGAGCGTGCATAAGTGATTTTGCTGACTCCTGACAACTCATAGGATGAGACTATTCAGACCAGATGAATGACCACATCCCTAAATCTGGATTAATAACCTTGTGCACCCATTCAGCCAGGGATTACCTGGTAGTGGATGGGGTGAGAAGTAGACAATGCAGGGCATGGAGGCTGGGAAGTTTGCTGCTGGGGGGAGGAGTTGCCCAGTCAGGTTTGATGTAGAGGTTTCGGGAGCTCCTCTTCAAAGCTGTTGGGTTGTTCCCCTGCCCAACCCACCCATTAATAGCTGGTTTTGACAGCAGGTTGGTGTAGAAATATTGAGGCTGTATTTTGCCTCCTCTCAGAGTGACTGTTTGGGGCTCTGTGGCCTCTAACCTGTCTTCTCTGGCTGCCTACATAGCAATAATAAATATGTATTTCTGTAATACAAATATGGTGAAACAGCCTCTGGTGTAACCTAGAACAGTCTATAGAAGCCTATGGCCTGTGTCCTGCAAAGTACTTAAGCTCATGCTTAAATTTTAAACACATGAATAATCCCATTGACTTTGATGGGATGATCTGTGATCTTAAAGTTAAGCATGTTAGTGCTTTGCTGGAGAGGCCTAAGGGATATCAAGGAGAGAGTGAAGGTGTGAATGACACAAGCCAGAAAGCGTTAAAGGAGATGATGCAAATGAACAAAACTGCAAGTCAATGCAGAGGTTAGAGCCAGAGGGAAACGGGCAGCCTACGAGAGTAAAGGAAGAGCTGCCAGCTTCAAACAACCAGAGGATCCGAGAAAGAATCCAAGAGTATGTCTACACTGCAGTTGGACAGCCATGGCTGGCCCTTGCCAGCTGTCTTGGGCTTGGGCTAAAGGGGCTGTTTAACTGTGGTGTAGACATCTGAGCTCTGGTTACAGCTAGAGTTCTGGGACCCTTCCACCTTGCAAGGTCCTAGAGTTTGGGCTCCAGGCTAAGCCTGAATGTCTACATTGTAATTAAACAGCCCTTTAGCCAGAGCCCTGCTAGCCTGAGTCAGCTGGCACAGGCCCGCTGTGGATTTTTAATTGCAGTGTAGACATTCCCAAACAGGCAGCTGATGGAAGCTTAAAATAACATGAGAATGATCTCAAGGCAGCTAGAGAGATTGTAATGACTGGGAAGCCCTGAGAGGGAGGCCTGAAAGCAGCTGGAGGAGCCTGAGGAGGACAGATTGAAGATGAGCTGCAGGTCTAGCAAAGAGAGCTTGGCATTGCTGGGGGAGTTTTGAGAGCAAGCAT
This sequence comes from Chelonoidis abingdonii, assembly GCF_003597395.2. Classification (NCBI taxonomy): domain Eukaryota; kingdom Metazoa; phylum Chordata; order Testudines; family Testudinidae; genus Chelonoidis; species Chelonoidis abingdonii. The sequence continues at coordinate 40,917,777 of NC_133769.1, forward strand.
TGGAAGGGCTGGGGGGACTCAGAGAGAAGAGGGTAGCTAAGGGAGTACAATACAGATTCTGTAACTCTGTCCTAATAGCTAACTTGGAGATTTAAGTAAATCTCCAAACTGTAAGTGTGCAGATGCTGCATTCCTTGTGAACTATACTCTGTGCATGGACTCAGGGGGGCACAAAGATGGTGTTCAGACACCCTTGTGTTTCCCTCTGTTCTCTGCCTGACCCCCAGCATAAATTGGAGCTGCCTTGGGCAGCACTCAAGGGGCTGTCCACAAACTGAGCATAGCAGCATTTTAGTTATGTTCCCTCTTTTGTTGTCACAACTCCTACACCAGATGCCATGAAAGGGGAGATGTGAAACTGGCTACACCAGCTCTACACAGTGCAGGAACCCCCTTGGCAGCTGGAGTACTCCCTGGTGGGGAAATACATCTGCTTTATGGCTCCTTTTTCATCAGTAGGGTGGTCATATCACAATACAGGACTGAACTTCATTGACATGAAGGGTCTGATTCTGCTCCCACTGACTTCAGAGATTAAAAAACTAGAATAACATAAAATTAACATGGCACCCCTTAAATGGATTCAAACCTGGCTAACAACTGACAGCTCTCAAAATGTAATTGTAAATTGGGAATTGTCATCAAGCTGGTGTGTTTCCTGCAGAAATTGGTTCTTGGTCCTATGCTAATTAACATTTTTATCAATGGCCTGGAAGAAAACATAAAATCATCACTGTTAAACTTTGCAGATGACCAAAAAATTGATGGGAGGTGGTAAATAATGATAGGATAGGTCACTGATTCAGAGCCATCTAGATCACTTGGTAAACTGGTACAAGCCAAAAATGAGTGTTAACATGGCTAAATTGAAATATATGCATCTGGGAACAAAAAATGTAGTCTTGTTTACTGGACTCTATCCTGGCAATCAGTGACTCTGAAAAAGATTTGGGTGGAGGGGGTGGATGTTCAGCTGAACATGAGCTCCCAGTCTGATGCTGTGGCCAAAGAGTTAATGAGCTCCTGGGGTGCATAAATGGGAATCTCAGTAGGCGTAGAGATGTTTTACATCTGTATTTGGCACTGGTGCGACTATTGCTAGAATACTGTGTCCAGTTCTGGTGCCCACAATTCAAGAAGAATGTTGAGAAATTGGAGAGGGTTCAGAGAAGAGTCACGAGAATGATTAAGGCATATTTTCTAATCCTTTATAATGATAGGCTCAAGTAGCTCAATCTATTGTGCTTAACACTAAATGGTGACTTGATTAGTCTATAAGTGTCTACAATGGAACAAATATTTAATAATGAGCTCTTCAATCTAGCAGAGAAAGGTATAACATGCTCCAAAGGCTGGAAGTTGAAGCTAGACAATTTCAGACTGAAAATAAGGTGTACATTTTCAACAATGAGGGTAATTAACAATTGGAACAATTTACCAAGGTTTGTGGTGGATTCTCTATCACTGACGATGTTTCAATCAAGATTGAATGTTTTTCTATAACATACATTCAAGGAATTATTTTAGGGGAGTTCTCTGTTACACAAGAGGTCGGACTAGATGATCGCAACCGTCCCTTCTGGCCTTGGAATCTATGAAAAAATGGGAATGGAACAGGGTGAGTCCCAAATTAGGAAGCTAATAAAAAGTCAGCTACAGCATAAAGCATCAAATGTGGAAACTGTGAAACAGAAGAAACTGAAATGAACATCTCATGCGTCCAGGTACCCTTTACAATATATACCCTCATCTTCTGATCTCCTTAAAGGTTTTGTCCCTAAATCTGCCCTGGGAAGCCATGTGACTAAATAAACCAAGCCAAATCCTAGTGACCCTCTGATGTGTGAATGGTTCTCTTAGACAAGTGATGTATTGTTAATAATATGTACCCCCTCCTTTTCCTGGATATTCTGTAGAAGATAAGTCATCTTTAGTATTGGGTTCAAGGCCATCCAGTAGCTAAAGTTAAAGGCCAATTCCTGCCCTTGAATATGCTAGTGTAACTGCTACCAACTTATATAAAATAAATATCAGTAACATACAAAACTCACTAAAATTATTTGTCCATATTGACATAACATATATAACCCCTCTGTCAGGTGGTTAACAGCAGCAAAAAGAGGCTGGGTGCAATGTATCTAGGGGTCCCTCTTGACAGATAACTAAACTGGCTCCAGCCCCCACCGTGGAACCTGGAAAATCTAAACACACGCTCCCTAAATACCCTTAACAAGCAGAACTTCCCTACTGACATGCACTAGGAGATTCTCTGCAAAGGAATCTTTAGTAGGGCAAAGTGAACACAGTCAGAATCATGGGAAAGCAGGAGAAGAATAGATATGCAAGTACAGAATAAAATACCCCCTTCTGCTAACTTTGGCAGTGCTTTGTCTAACTGCTTTCCCAGATGCTGGTGAGAAAGTCCCACAGGTAATACTCCATTGGCTGCACCATTTCATCCATTCACCAAACCCCATCCACAGTTTAGATTAGTGAGTAGCACTGGCCCACGTGTCTCTTTGCAGGTCAGTCTCCAGCCCCAATGGAGCTGCTTGCCTTGTTCTGTCTGGATATGCCACCTCCTCAGCCCAGGTCAGTGAATCAGTTTTATTAAGGTGCAGGGTAGGCAGTGGTTCGCCAGAGTCCACTCCGCTCTGCTGCTGTCCACTGCATCATTTCTCACCTTAGAGTCCTCTGGATCATGTCTTGCTGCAAAGTCCTTAGTCTGCAACTGTCCTCAGGGCAAAGTCATCTGTCTGCATTGCTTCTCACACGAAATTCCCCACAGGACTGAGGCCAAGATCACTTAGAACCCTTCAGAATAGTCCTGACTGCTTGGAAATGAGCCTTTTCCACTCCCTGCACCTGTCTTGGTGCTCGCTCTCCCCGCCCGCCCCCCCCTCCAAAAATCAAGTTAACCTATTATGGTGATGACACAAGTGTCACTAGAGGAACTGGAGTACTTGTGGCATCTTAGAGACTAACAAATTTATTTCAGCATGAGCTTTCGTGAGCTACAGCTTACTTCTTCGGATGCAAAGAATGGAACACACAGACAGGATATCTCCTGTCTGTGTGTTCCCTTCTATGCATCCGAAGAAGTGAGCTGTAGCTCACGAAAGCTCATGCTGAAATAAATTTTAGTCTCTAAGATGGCATAAGTACTCCTGTTCTTTTTGCGGATACAGACTAACACGGCTGCTACTCTGAACTAGAGGAACTGTTGGTAGGTAGCCTAGGGAAAAAGCAGCTCTCTATGGCAGCTCTTTTTCCTTTTCACCAATAGAGGGAGTAGAGTGCTCTTAACACACTAGAGCATCTGGCCACAGACCATACATATATTCATAATTAAAATCCTGTTGTGCTTGAATGGTACTGACTTTCTGGGCAAAAATGAATGATTTCATTTTTCAGTAATCCATATCTGCTTTTTTACCCTAAGCATTGCAACCAAATTTAAAAGAAAACCCATGAAATATCTAATTTTTACAATTATTAGACACAAGAAATACAGCTTGCATTTGACAAGATGAGAAATAGGAGACATTCATCATTCTTATAAGGCAAACTGCTTTATTAGTATTTATTATTAAAATTCATTTGGCTTGTAGTAGCACGTAGGGACCCCAGTCATGGACCAGAATTCCATTGTGCCACTCCTTGTGTAGAACATTACGATTATACATTTGCATGGCACCTTCCATCACAAAGAATGACAAATACATAGCACCTCTGGCCCATTAGCTGGGGAATAACTCAAAGGGATGAGTGCCACCTGCTGAATCTCCATTAACAATTTTTGTAGTACAGAGGTGTTCCTTGGAGGTAAAGAACTGACCCAGCCCAAACTCGATTAGCTTATGAGAACAAACAGTATCATAGTACTAGAGAGGGTCTTGTACTGCATTGCTTCTATAGGCCTGATTGTACATCCATTGAGAGAGCGACATAGGAAACTGCTCCCTGTGATATATGTAGACAGCAGCAGGGGATGTCAGTAATTGTGTGGGGGGATGTGTAGGAAGTGAGGGGGGGATAACAGGGCCATGAGGAGGGGCATGCTTAGGATATTCAAAGATGGTTTGATAAGTGACACCAGATGTGTCCAAATAACATGTAATTGTGCTAAGCAGCCTGTCAGGCTGGGCATAGCAAGTGCCTCCACAAATAGCTCCCTTTAATGATGTTACATATGTGGACTTATAGCAGGAATGCCAAGCAGAAATACTTGGCTCTTGAAGCACGTTGATAAGACTTGTTTAGCATGGATGGCTGATACATAAAGGTTTTATGACACAGGAATAGCAATAACTGAATGCAAACAGGGTATTTTATGGCTGTTTTTTCCATAAGTGTAAATGTTAATTATGCAGCAAATGTATGAAAAATGTAACATTGATGCTGATAGAAACTTGGCAATCAGCTAAGCTAGTTCACCTGTCCGCTAAGTAAAATGTAAATATCAGGCCAAGTGCCCCTTTTCAGCCCCAGGGGAACAGTCCCTAATATTTAGCAAATATTAGCAATATGTTTTTTGCTAAAAATATTCTTTCATTCTGTTCCACAGAATGTTCCACAATACTGTTTACTCTGCTGTTTATCAGTGGGAACTGATACATCTCCTCTAAATGATCCTCTTCAAATATTTCCCTCTCAATACCCATTTTAAGCACCTGTAATGTTAGTGTCTATTTGTTCACATATGTCGATTAAGTGTTTTCCTCGTCTTTCCGTTAAATAATTCAGAGGGGAACTTCATAAGTGAAAATTTAAAGTGACAGGTTCAGTTCTCTTGCTTATACTTGTCCAGTCCTAGTGAAATCAAGGGGTTGGGCTAGTGTAATTCTAGACATATTTGGTTCTGTCCTGCCAAATAATGATCCTACTGAACATTAAGAGCCATATTCTGCCTGTCCCCTATGTGAGTGTTCAGTGGAGAGATGGCAGGGGGTAATCAGTCTCTGGTAAGTTGGGGGTTCCTGGCCATTAGTCCATCACCCTATGCATTGTCCAGCAGAGCCAGACAACCAAGGCACCACCCCTTGCAAAAGTCTGTAGTGAAATGACATAACTGAACTCTTAATGATGGAACACAGGAATTCAGATGGGAACCCAGTAAAACACCTTTTCACTCATGAACCACGAGGATGGTTTTTGTACATCGTTAACAATTTTAAACATTACCTAGAGATAAATGGGAGCTCACTCAGTTAATACATTTGGTTTTGGCAGGAGGAAAAAAAACACCAAACCAAAAAATTACTAAATAAAGATTCATACCTAAAATATTTCAATCCAAATAATGTTTCATCTACATCTCTGGTGCAAATGCTGATAGGGGGTGGAAGGACAATACCAGACACCTGCACAGGAAAAGAAATTTGCAAAACTAGAGGAAAGGCCACATTCATGAAAAAATTCTGTGGATGTCAAATAACAAAGGTAACATTCCGTAACTACAGCACCAAGTCAGCTGGTATATTGTTTATGTAACAATCCATGTTAAGAAACTTACTCACTTGCTCCCTCAGCAAATAAAACAGATACATGTAGATGTATGATATTTTCATACTAAATGGCAAAATAAAAGACCAAGCTACTAATACCTCTCCTTCTCTTTCTTCCTCATCCAAGCAGTTGCTGAATTCACTGCACAACTAGCCAATGACCTCATCTCCTTCAGCACTGGGCTGGTGGACAGGCAATGTCACTGGACACTAGAGGCTTGGATGCTATTCAGAGACTCAGGTGACCTGGCTTCAGTTCCTTACTCTGCCAAAGACTTCATGTGTGATCATAGGCAAGATGCTTGGCATGTCTACACTGCAGTCAGAGATGTGATTGCAGTAGAGATACTGTGGCAATGGAGGTGTTGTATAAGCACCTTAGAGCAGTGACTCTCAACTTTTCCTGACTAGATGAGTTGATGTACCCCCGCAAGACTTCTGCGTACCCCCAGGAGTATGCGTACCCCTGGTTGAGAACCACTGCCTTAGAGTGTAACCTGCTACAGGAGGTAGCAGACTGTGCCTCTGTATGCTTTTTCAGAGGGAAGTATTCTGCATGTATATTCTCCGCTGAAGAAATATTTGTACTGTGCTCTTCCACATGCCCTGTTATTTAGAAAGTGAAAGTCTTGTCTTAGCACACAACTTGTACCACCACGTAGAAAAGTCATAACTCATTTTAAGAGAGCATCATGTTCCCAGGCTTAGCCATTTATTTTTACTCACTTGTTTGGGCATTTAATAGGTCTTGTGTTCTTAAATGACAGCTGTTTAAAATGCACTTGTTTGTTTTGGTGTAACTTAGGGTAAGGCATCTTTATCTGTTAGAGACCGATGCCTTGAAAGTAGGCTCAGTTGCTTATTTTCAAGGCCATGAATTCTTTGGAACCTGATTTAAGCTAGAAAACATTCTGAGCATTAATCTAAAACTGCTAGCAACATGGAAGGCTTTCTAATCATCATGCCTGACAAATGTAGTGAGGAAAAGGAAAAAAACAAGATTCTGATGAACAAAACATGGTTTATTAACCTGAGAGGTAAATATTTTTGAGAGAAGCTACATAAGAAATATATAGAAATGTCTCCATTATGTCAATTACAATCAATTACAATTCTGAAGTTAAACCAATGTTTTGAAGGGGAAATAAAGTTAAATGTTAAGGTAGGTGGGAGGGACTTACCTCTATTGAACAATTCAGAAAGCAGATACTTCCATGTGTGATTTCAGTGGCTACACTATAAACCAGTATGGATATATTCATTTCAATATGCAATCTAACTGATGAATATTGTTTCAAATTTCATTACTGTTATCCTTTAAGGAGATAAAACATTGACACACATTAACCCATTTGATAGCTACTTTCAGCCAATCATGAACAAGGATTGTCTTTGTATGTTTTGCAATCTCTGTTAGCTATCGGCTACTGTATCCGGGGGCTGATATCAACAGCAGCCTTCCTAAATAATTATGCATTATTTTGGCACAATCGCACCAATTAAAATAATAAACCTCAGTTGAAGAAAGCAAAGAGTTAACTATCAGTTAAAATATTACTAATAGCTGAAACCTGAAGCTACCTATATGCAATTTACTGCTGAAGGAGAATCATAACATGAACTTACAAGTAATTTTCAGAACTGATTACATAATTTATATTTTGGAATACATACTTGTCTATGAAATTATTGCTCATGTTCCCTTCTAGTTATACTCCATAGAAACTACGTATGCCAGGCAACCTGATTTTGCATATCTCAAGATCAGTAATCATTTTGACATAATATATAATAAAATGAAAATATTAAGAATTTAAAGCTAAATTTAAAACCTTTCCAACTATAAATGACAGAAGTGGGGAAACCTGTTTTCACTGTGTCTTTATAATAAGATCTGAATTACTCTCAGTGAAAGACAGAGCAGAAATTCTGGTTTTACTAGACAAACTTAGCTCTAGTCTTCTGAACAAAGACATTCTTTCAGCAGGTGGTGGTGGTGAGGTTTTGATACCTTTGCTTTCAGAAGTCTCTTATAACTCCAGTAAACACATCTAGACCTGTTTTTTGATGGTTCATTTACAGCTTCATTATATAAACCTTAATGATGCAACAGAAGGACTGGGAATCTATTTCCAGATTTGCCACATATCATACATAGGTTAATTTATTATATGGATTTAAAATACTATCTATAGTGCTCCAGTGAAAACAATACAGTAGTAGTTATTTGAGTCACAGAGCGGGAAAGAAGGTGACTCTTGGGAAAAAAGGAAATATTTTACTTTTTCTTTCATCAGTGAGGGCTTTCTCTCTCGCACATGCAGTTTTAATTCTCCATCCCTGTCTTTTATTCCTTAGCTGATTAACACTTTTATTTCAAGATGACTACAGTAACAGCTGTGATTTACATAAATCCTTCATCCAAAAGCATTTTGCAAGCCACATATTATTATAGCGTGGACCAGAACACCCAGTCAAAAAGGGACCCTGGCGGCTCCTGTCAGCACCGCTAACTGTGCTATTAAAAGTCCAGTTGTCGGTGCTGCAGAGCTAATGCAGTCTAGTCCCTACCTGACCTGGCTTTGCACTGCACCCCAGAAGCAGCCAGCCAGCCTGGCTCCTAATGGCTGGGAACCATGGCCAATGAGAGCTGCGGGGGGTGGTGCCTGTGGGTGAGAGCTGTGCGCAGAGCCGCCTGCTGTGTCTCCACCTAGGACTCAGGAGCCAGACCTGCTGGCCGCTTTTGGGGCACAGCGCAGAGTCAGGACAGCCAAGAAGCCTGCCTTAGCCCCCCCGCCCCTGTGCTGCTAACTGGGAGCCACCGGAGGTAAGCCCGTGTCCATGTCCCAGCCCCAAGCCCCAACCTCCAGCTCTGAGCTCCCCCACAACCCAGAGCCCCCTTCTGCACCTCAAAACCCCCATCCCCATCCCAGAGCCCACACCCCCAAACAGAGCCCTCACCCCCTGCACCCCAATGCCCTGCCTCAACTCGCAGTCCCCTCCCACACCCTGAAACTCTCTGCCCCACCCCCCAGCCTGCAGCCTCCTCCTGCACCCCAAACCCCTTATCCCCCACCCCCCTCCACCCCAGAGCCTGCACCTCCAAGTAGAGCATCACTCCCTCCTGCATCTCCCATGCCGTTCGGCCCCAGAACCCCTTCCCACACCCGGAGAGTTCTGTCTCCCCCCTAGCCTGCACCCCACCCTTGCCCTACCCAGTGAAAAAGTGAGTGAGGGTGGGGGAGAGGCAACATGAGGTAGGGAATGTAGTGAGGGGGAAACAGGGCCTTGGGGGAAGGGGTGGGGCAGGGGGCATGGCTCAGGGAAGGGGTGGGCTATGGTGTTCAGTTTTGTGTGATTACAAGTTGCAACCCTACCCATATAGGAATCACTTTAACTTCTGAAGTGCAAACACCTTGAACAGGATGCAACAGCTGATTAACAGGATCAGTAACAGACAATATTGTGTTTACTTGAATCTGTAGGGGGAATACAAAAAGTTCAGGATGTGTATTACACATCTGCCATTTAGTCAGGATAACAGGTTAACCAAACTTTCCTTTTGCAATGCATGCTAGGGGTCTTTAATAACATTTAATTGGTTTAGTGTGTAACATATCGGGCAGAACTGAGTTATCAAGCAGCTATCCAATTTGTAGGAAGATAGAAAATGGTGGCAAAGACCACCTTGGCTTAACACGAGATCTGCATGACTACAAAATAAAGGAGTCATATAACAAATGGAAACTAGTCAGATTAAAAAGGATGATATGCAATAACAGATGCTAGGGGCAGATTGAGCAAAGGCACAAAATGAGCTCAACATAGCTATGGAATAAAAGGAAACAAGAAGACTTTTTATCAATACATTAGATGCAAGAGGAAGACCAAGGACAGGGTGGCCATTTCTCAGTGAGGAGGGAGAACAGTAACAGGAAACTTTGAAATGGCAGAGATGTTAATGACTTCTTTGTTTGGTCTTTATGAGAAGTTGAAGGAATGTCTAACATAGTGAATGCTTATGGAGGGGTAGGTTTAAAGATGAAATAAAAAAGGGCAGTTAAAATCACTTAGAAAGTTAGATGCCTTGCAGTCCCAGGGCGCATGAATGCATCAGAATACTCATGGTTAATAGAGGAGGTATCTGAGCCTTCTAGCTATTATCTGGAAAGTCATGGGAGACGGGAGACGATTCCAGAGACTGGAAAAGGGCAAATATAGTGCCCATCTATAAAAGGAAATAACAACCCAGGGAACTAAGACCAGTTAGTTTAACTTCTGTGCCAGGGAAGATAATGGAGCAAGTAAAAGAATTATCTGCAACACTTGGAAGGGGGTAAGGTGATAAGAATAGCCAGCATGGATATTGTAAGAACAAATTGTGTCAACCAATCTGATAGCTTTCTTTGATAGGATAACGAGTGTTTGGAGAAGGAGAAGCGTGGATGTGGTCATACCTAGACTTTAGTAAGGCATTGATATGGTCTCGCATGATTCCTTATCGATAAACTAAGCAAATACAATTTAGATAGGGCTACTTAAGGTGCGTGCATAACTGGCTGGATAACCGTACTCAGAGAGTAGTTATTAATGTCCCAATCGGGCTTGGAAGTAGTACAAGTGGGTTCCGCAGAGCTCTGTTCAAATCTCTCATCAAGCGACTTATGAGTGGCATAGAAAGTTACACTTTCTTAATGTTTGCAGACTATACCCATAAACTGGGAGTGGATTTGCAAACTGCTCTGGAGCACAGAGTCAAAATTTCAAATTGATCTGACAAAATTGGAGAAATGGCTGGGTAAACCAGTGAAGTTCATAAAAGACTAATGCAAAGTGCTCCACTTAGGAAGGAACATCGTTATCAACATACAGCATGGAGAGAGACTGTTAAGAAGGAGATGGCAGAAAGAGACTAGGGGTATAGTGACACAAGCTAAATAGGAGAACAGTGTGATACTTGTGCAAAAAAAGCCCAAGCGTGATTCTGGGATGCTTAAAGGTGTGTTGTAACAAGACACCGAGAAGTGCATTCCTTCTGCTGCTACTGCAGTGGTTAGGCTTAGCTGGAGTGTGTCGTTCTCGGCAGCCTGTTCAGAAGATCTGGAGAAATTGGAGCAGGGTCCAGAGAAGCAGCACAAGAATGATTAAAAGGTCTTGGAAAATGACCTATGAAGGAAGGCCGAAAGAATTCGTATTTAGTTTGGAAAAGAGAAGATGAGAGGGGACATTGATTAGCAGTTTTTCAGGTATCTAAAAGGCTGTCATCAGGAGGAGGAGAAAACTTGTTCACTTTAGCTCTAATGATAGAACCAAGAAGCAATGGCGCTTAAACTGCGCAAGGGAGATTTTAGGTGACATTAGCGAAAAAGTTCCTAAAGTGTCAGGATTAGGTGAAACACTGGATAAATGCCTAGGGAGGTTGTGGAATCTCCATCTCTGGAGATATTTAAGAGTAGGTTAGATAAATGTCTATCAGGGATGGTCTAGACAGTATTTGGTCCTGCCATGAGGGCAGGGGACTGGACTCGATGACCTCTCAAGGTCCCTTCCAGTCCTAGAGTCTATGAATCTATGTAGAAACAGAAATTGGAAGTGTTAAAATCACTGACTGATGCTAAAGTTAATGTTGTCCAGTATTTTGGGTGTGATCCTGGATCCCTTGAAGTCAATGGCAACACTCCTATTGCCTTCAGTAGGTGCAGGATCAAGCCAAAATGGTAAAATTGCATTTTAGCCAGTACAAATTTGGCAGCAACTCAACTAACAATAGAAAAAAGCTTTAGAAATAGCTTATTTTTTCTTAATCATGCCGAACTGCTCTAAACATGCTTAGCCTCACCTGTTGCAGAAAAATACGACAGAACTCTAACCATCCTTTGGTAAGTGGTGGGAGCCCTTGCTCTTTCCCCTTGTAATATTTTCAACATCTGCCTTCCAGTGCATCAAATGTACTAGGACTTTTAACAAATGTAACTAATATTAAAGACATTTTGAACAAGGCACATTTATTTCTTTCAGCTTCTGATTAGCAGTTTTCTGGTGATTTAATTTTAATCTCTGCATTTAATACACTTTGCTGCCATGGGAATAGCTGCTCTAGAAATTCAATATAAGTGCTACATTAGCAAAGAATCAGCAACAAATTAACTTCAGCAGCAGAATATCTGTCTTTTAAATTCTGATTTCTAAGACTGTTGATAGACAGGCACAAGTGAGCTATTTGGTTAGGTTTTATACTATGCTCATCCATTAACTTTGTTCTTTTTGTTTGTGGTTTCACATCTTACAGCATTTTTGTGAAGAATAGAGCTGTTAAGCCTGGTGTCCTGCATTATATGTTATATATTTATAAATAAAATATGTATATTACAATTTTTATGGACCCTATTGTTGTGGCACGTAAGCGCTTGAAATTTGTGGGCCAAATCCTTAGCCTCATCAAGGTCATTTTGTTCCACCAGTGGTTCAAAGTGACTGTGATTCTCTAAAGGGAAATTCAAGATTCCTCAGTGTGAAGAAATCCTGGGCTGTCTAAATACCCATCCCTCCTGGCCCCCTCTAAGTGCAGGAGGCATATTGTAACTGGCTGGAGCATGACATACACTGTAATACCCAGCTGTGACAGTTTTTCAGGATGCCCAGGACTGCAGGTCACCTTGTTAATCCCTTTGACTCAGTGAGAGAGAGAGAGAGACTTGCTTGGGCTTGGCAGGATGTCAGCTCCCTCACACCACCAGTCTGCTAGTGTTAAGTGCAGCAGGACTTGAATGCAGGGTTATATGGTTGCTGAGCAAAAGCCTTACCCACTGTGCTGCAAGCCCAGGTAAGGCAACTGCTCCTGATACCCCACAAACAGGCTACACCTGCTGACTCAGCAGCATCAGCTGCCTAAGAGCACACTGCTGATTGGACACCTCTTAGTACAAAGGTTCCCGTTCCTGCCACGCCTCTTGTCTGAGAAACTAATTTCTAGGCCTTGCTGATCAGACTTCTGAGACCAAGTTCCTGTCTGTGGCCTTGTTACTGCTCCCTTGCCCTAAATCCAGTTATTGATTCTGGCTTGACCCTTGCTATGACTCTGACTCTGGTTTAATGCTTGGCATGGCTTCTAACTCTAACCCTGGCTGTGATCTTTGGCATGACTCCTGACCATGACCCTCGCTCTGATCTGATCCCATGGTCAGAGCCCAGAGTAACCACGTACAGGCCTTGACAGTTAGCCCGGGCCGGCTTTATGACCCGCAAGGCCTGATTAGAATATTTGGCGGCAGGGCGTCCGCTCTGGGTTTTACGCAGTACTGAAGGACCCCTTGCCACCGAAATGCCACCGAAGACCCCTGGAGTGGACCCGCCATCACCAAAATGCCACTGAAGACTCCCGGAGTGGGGCCCCCTTAGGCGCGGGCACGGGGCCATCTTCGACGCGGGGCCCAATTCCTGGGAATCAGGTGAATTGGCTTAAAGCTGTCCCTGCAGTTAGCCATCCAAATAATCTCCTCAGGGCTCTGTCAGCAATAGGTATATCCAGACCCTGAGCCCCTCTGAACATGTCCCCCTGTAGTGTCCAGCCCCCATCACTGGACAATCACAGGAATTACCACGTTTGCTGTATGTAAGGGAACAGCATACATACAGTTTGACTTGTACAGCTCAGGATCGCATCCTATAACATCACAGCACTGAGGTACATTTATAGTGAAAACAATCATAAGCTTATTATCAAAGACTAAGATTTAAGAGATACTGAATAAGGATAATGGAAACAGAAATGTTTACATATAAAACAAAAAGTATAAGATGCTTCTTAGAGTTTAAACTTAGACAATATAAAATCTTTGTCTGCAGTAGTTTCTCACTTAAATCAATCTCATGAATGTGAAAAGTGCTGTCCTTTTTGTTCCCTCAGTGATGTATAAATATATGTCCTTTTGCTGCCTCCTTATATCACCAAAGTTCATTGTGTTGCCCCCAGGGTCCGGATAACTTTCTGTGATTTAGCCTCCACTGTCTTTCAACCCTCCTGTTTACTCCCTATGCAGATTTCACTTCCACTGTATTGGCCTACAGTGCTTAATTTACATAGATGATAGCGAAACAGGTGGATCAACTTCCTTTGTGTGACTCAAAATCTGCTTGTCAACCCTACCTTGATGTAGGCATATGTTTTAATACAGATACACAACTTCTTAAATGTTATCCATATGTACTTCACACAATCATTATAGGATCGGTATGATCCTGGCTTTCATTTAAGATCTCACATGGCATAAATAGTATACCAGCAAAGTACTGAGTGTTGTTTGCTTGTCTAGCCTGTCAGGGGCTACAGAACCATAAACCCTTTGCCAGTTGGACTGAGGGATTCCTAGGGGTCACATCAGCAAATGGAAAAGATCCTAAGGAATTGTACTAGGCAGCCCCGTGGCTACTTTAAATTGTACCAGAAAAGCTGGAGCATTACAGAGAAGATATTTATCTCTGAGATGGAAATGTTGATTGAAGTTAAATGTAAAGGCAGAAAGACCTCTATGTGAGTCATATGAAACAGCAAAGCCTGTTATCCAAACAGAAGAGAAAGTACTATACAAGGAAAATATACTGGGACTATGAGCAAGACGTTTCTTTACTGGGGGGGGTTGCACCTTAAAATCATTCTGAATCTGGTGCAGAAGGCAGTGCCCTACTTGCTAATCGATGCATCTTGCTGGGAGCATATAATCCCAGCACTCTGGGATCTGCATGAGCTGCTCATTGGTCTCTGGTGGAGTTTAAAGGGTGGGTATGACCCAGGGGCCCTAGAACGGTAGACGGGGGGCAGGGAGCCATAGACCATCACTTTTTACCTCATGTAAGGGTGAGCAACAGGGATAGAGGGGGTGGAGAGGAGTGAGCAGGTGGCAGGATCCTGGGGGGAAGGGGCAGTGCAAGGGGGTGGGGCCACGGTTCAGGTGCCCCCTCCCTTTAGGGAGCTTCTGTTGTCCCTGTCATGACCTATAAAGCCTATAAATGGGTTGAGACTGGTTTACCTGCGGGACTACCTTTCTCCCCAGGCAATACCACCACAGTTGTGGTCAGCAGAGGTGCCTAGGCTGGATCCCTCTCAGTGGCAGGGTGCTTTTTGTGAGGGCTCTGAGACACTGGGGCTCATTGCTCCCTTGCTTCTGAAGTAGCTTGAATTTGGTGACCTTTCGGACATGCTGCCTCTGTCTGAGAGGGTTGTGGTTTTGCTTCACGCAGTTATGGAGGGAATGGAGTCTCAATAGGTATCTGTCTGTCTAATTCCTGTCTGAATGATTATTTCACGCTGCTTGTATTTCATTGTATTGTATAACTTATCAATGTGCTAAGGTGCCCAGAACCATGGATAGGCATCTTTATTATTATTATTATTATTTTACATCTAGATAAATAGCACTGCAGAAAACGAGACTATGCATTAAAACAGTATTCAGTTGTAATAACCAAACGTTGTTAGTGGCTGACTCTGTCTAGTAGAGAAATACCATTTACAGATAAGAAAAATTGTCTGTTCTTTGAGCTGACAAAAATCACGTATGCTCATTGGCTCTAAAGAGGGAGATAACAGAGGTTATTTTTCAAGCAGAAAAGCTGGAAGGACTTGGCCAGAGGCTGCATCAATGGTGGCATGGGTCAACCCTGTAGTTTCTAGGGCAAGTATCTCAAATCTCAGCTTTTCACATCATGTCTCCATGGGCCCTCTATCAAAATGTGCCTGTCCACCATCTTAACTTCTGGTAACATAATGTATGGTTGCATATTTTGATAATATGGGGAGCCCTGAGGCTGGAGGATTAAGCCCATGTTCTGTAGATTCATAAATATGCTAGGAATGGGAATATTTTATGTAATTTTTGCATGAGTTTCACTTGAATAGGAAACATCTGTCTACACCTGGGGTGGGCAAACTTTTTGGGCCGAGGGCCACATCTGGGTGGGGAAATTGTATGTAGGGCCATGAATATGAGGCTGTGCAGGGTGCGGGAGGGACTGCGGTGTGCAGAAAGGTGCTCAGGGCAAGGGGTTGGGGCAGAGGAGGGGTGTGGGGTATATGAGAGGGCTCAGGGAAGGGGGCTGGCGTTCAGGAGGGGGTGCGGAGTGCAGGAGAGGGCTCAGGGCAGGGGTGCAGGAAGGAGTGTGGGAGGGGGCTCAGGGTAGGGGATGTGGGGTATAGCAGGGGGGTGGGATGCAGCGGGGGCTCAGGGCAGGCATTTGGGGTGCAGGAGGATGAGTTCAGGGTGTGGGCTCCAGTCCGATGCCGCTTACCTGGAGTGGCTCTAGGGTGGCAGCGGCACACATTGGGGCCAGGACAGGCTCCCTGCCTGCCTGCCCTGGCCCCATGCCACTCCCAGAAGCAGCCAGCACCACGTCCCTGTGCCCCTGAGGGATGGGGAACAGAAGACTCCATGTACTGCCTTCATCTATGGGTACCTCCCCCAAAGCTCCCATTGGCCACAGTTCCCCATTCCTGGCCAATGGGAGCTGTGGGGAGCTGCCCCCCCCGCCTTCTTCCAGGGGCCACAGGGATGTGGTGCCGGCTGCTTCTAGGAGCAGTGCGGGGCCCCCAGTGCCATGGGGGTGGCAATCCTGCAGGCCAGATCCAAAGTCCTGATGGGTCAGACCTGGCCCATGGGCCATAGTTTACCCACCCCACTCTACACAGTCATGGTTAAGCATGGCAGCATAGTGGGGTGCTTATCCCACTCCTGCTCTGAAGGGCTTAAAACAGCCCTGAGAGAGGGCAGTGGCAGGGAAAGCAGCTACTAGGCTGACTGGGGAAGCAGCTGCAGCTGGGCCATGCCCCAATCAGGCCTCAGCTGGCCCTATATAAGAGACTGGGAGCCAGCAGCTCAACAGTCACTCTCTGCATTCAGAGACAGAAGGGCCTGGCTGCAGGGAGCTTAACTAGGTATCTGGAGTGGAGCAGGGCTGGGGAAAGGCCAAGGGAGCTCTGGCCTAGGAAAACCCCAGGCTACAGGCCTGTTAGGTACTGGGTTGCAGGGGGCAGCCTACTGGTAGCCAGAGGTAGCAGGTCCAAACCCCTTTGCCTGTAATGAGTGGCTTATACTGCAGTCTGCCCCAGTGAATGGGTGCTAGATAGAGATTGAGTGGTAGCCAAGACTGAGGTGAAGTGGAGATAGTGGGTGGGGGTTCCCCTAGGAGGGGGAGACCCAGAACTGTGGAGGTATTGTCAGGGGGCAGCACCCAGTTAAAGGGGCATCAGGGGGTGGGAGGGACATGGGGGCCAGCAGTGGTAGCGGATCACTAGCTGACAGAGGGTGCTCCTGGGTTGAAGAGCTATTTCCTGGAGATGACTAGCAGGAGGCACTGCCAGGTGAGTCTGTGCCTGCTTACAGGCAGCCATAAAGATTTCCTGACATTAATACTGTCTTTGTCTTCCGCTTAAGGATTTTGTGAATTGTGAACTCAGGCTTTCTGTGGGAGCTGTCTATTAGCCCTAAGGTCATTAAAACAAGAATATGCTTATGGTGCAGCATTACAGAGCCATCAGTTCATGGAGGAAAAAAAATTCTAATTCAGCTTATAATAAGCATTTGTAATACAGACTTTTCAGAGAGCTTTATGGTGTTAGCAGTCGGGAAGAGTCAAAGTCAGCGGTCCTGGCGTGCCCACAAGTATGTATGGGAATCTCCTTTAAGAACTTGTACCTCTTCTCTAGACAAATAGAGCAGAGAACTTTAGTCTCCAAGGCTGTCAGTCCAGCTTGTTGTACTACATGTGTGTCTATTTTAAAGGCTAATTTAATTGCAAACATTGTGAATTATTTCATCAATGACTGCATGGTATCTGTAGTTCTGTTCCTTAAATCTACTGTTGGCTGCGGAATCCCTGTAGCTATGACTCTTCACTCTTTAGGGGGCCATTGAATCATTTGCTGGACTTAATAGGCCTAATTTGTTGTTTATTTATCTGTATTGCAGTAGCATCTAGAGACACCCCCCCAAAAGATCCCCATTGTACTAGGCACTGTGTACTCTGTAGGAAACACTGCCTGCCCCAAATAACTTATGCAGTAGAACCTCAAAAATGCGAACACCAGAGTTATGGACTGACCGGTCAACCGGACACCATGTGAAACTGGAAGTAACCAATCAGGCAGCAGCAGAGGAAAAAAAGGGGGGTAGGGAAGCAAATACTGTACTGTGCCTGTATTGCATCTTAAAGGTAGGCAGATCTGGGCTGCCTTTCCCCACCCCTTATCCCCCACTTCCAGGCAGGGCAGCCACTAACAGCAAGATGCTGGAGCTGCCAGCCCAAGGCAGCTGGAGTCAGTACAGCAGGAGCAGTGCTGGGGTCTGCACCACTTTCAGGGCCAGCTCTAGGTACTAGTGTCCCAAGCATGTGCTTGGGGTGGCACTTTTTTCAAGGGGCACCTTTTTTTTTTTTGCTTGAAGTGGCAAAAAACCTGGAGCTAGTCCTGACCACTTTCACAGCCCCTCCCTAGGCTGGGAAGGGGACACATGCTGTTTTTTTGTTTTTTTTTTCCTCTGTGTCTCTCTCTCTCTCTCTCTCTCTCACACACACACACGTGCCTATCCCTGCCCAAACTCATGCCTGCGCTGATTAGGGAGCTCAGCTGCTGTTGAAGCCTTGTCTGGAGTGTCAGCTGCTGGATCTGGAGCCCAAACTGCGCTTTGCTCAGAGTTACGAACATTTCAGAGTTACGGACAACCTCCATTCCCAAGGTAGATCTGCCTACCTTTAAGATGCAATACAGGGTCTACTGTAAATAGGGAAGCAGAGGTGAAATAACTGGCTAACGGTCACACAGCATTTCAGTGGCTGTTTCTGGCTCTGACCCCAGGTATCTTAATTCCCAGTCTACTAGACTGTCTTGCTTCCCCTTCCTATACTGGTTTTACAGTAGCACACTGCAGCTGCATTCATTTCAAAGATGTACAACCAGAGTGACTCAGTGGTAAATCAGGCCTGATTTGCTTAATCTGTACCATGTATCAAAGGAAGAAGCCAGAAGCTGAATGTCATAATAAGCAAGATGTTGAATAAAATACAATAGATGTGTTTAAAATCTTACCCAACTGTGTAGCTGTTTTTCCCCAGCTGCAAGGAGTTAAAAGGGTATTCTAGCTCCACACGAAACAAAGTGTACATTGGTATACCCCATGTATGTCAGTGTTTTTAATGTTTTATTCTTATACTTTCATTTTATTATTTGTGGCTCTTGCTGTCCCTCCCCTCCCACCCCCCTGCTTGCATTTGTGTGGTGGGGTGCACTTGTCTTTTGGGCCTGGGGTTCATTTTTACCTTTCAGCAAGTGTTCAGGCTTAGAAATTTTATATAAATAGTTCCAGATCATATGATTTTTAGAATACTCTACCTTCAAATGTCAAGTCCGTGGCACCTGTGATCATTCTGTGCCTTTTTGGGGGTTGACTAGGTATATAACAACAAATAGTAATGTAGTTGGTTTCAAAAAGCTTTCAGGACCCTGAATCACAGCCAGTACAGAAAGGTTTCTATGCCCCAGCAGACCTGCCTGTTAATTGGAGCCATTGACTGCATTCACAGAACCACCAGAGTGCCTCCATGCAGTGTGAGGAAGTGCAGGAGTGAGACATACAGACATACTGTTCCTGTTGCCAGAAATGTCATTAATATCACTGCCAAGTGCTCAATCTTCTGTCCCAATGCAAACATTTTCCTAAAGCCAAAACTAGAAAACACACAAGACATTCTGTACAGAAATAAATGAAATGATGGAGAGAGGTGAACAATTGGCTTGTGTGTCCTTTACACAGGGAGCTTTGTAGTGTCTGGTGTGAAATCCTATTGATTCTGAAAGAAATAAGATGCATAATTACAAGCCCCACACACATCTTAAGTGCCGTTTGTTGAGAATATAGAAAAGAACAATGAATCAGGAAGACATTACATAAAGACATTATGAAAAGATTAAGTTTAGCAGGCTACATTTTTGTCCCCGTGATGATGTTTTTCTTGTATCCTATAACTCATTCTTCTGGGAGATATTTGCTTGCTTCAGTGGCCTTAAGGTAAAAACAATTCTATTTGTTCCCCTTTCTTGGGAGAACACAACTCATTCTGTGTTCCCTGTTTTGAGTTTAGTTCCCAAGGGCCTGATAATCCCCTTCAGTTGCCCTGGCTGGAGGAAAGCAAAGTGTGTGTGTTGAGGTGGCAGTGACCAGTGACTTCCCCCTGGAACTGGAGAGCGTCTACTTTCTGGAGGGAGGGACCTAACCTGGCGAGGCACCAAGGGCTAAACTGGTAGTTTACAAGCACTAGAGCCTCAGCATGTAATTCTGGCTTCTCCGCCTGATTAAAGAAATTCTGCCTGCCATATCCCCTATTGCTAACTAAACAGCCTCTGCCCTTCAGTCTCCAAGCCTTCAAATACCTCCTTTCAGGACTACAGAAGGTTGGGGTGTTTCCTGGATGACTCCCCTAGTGAGGTTTTTAAACCTCGCTAAGGAACATCTGAATTAATGTTATTTCCAGTTTTTGTGAGGGTGTCAAATTTTTATCTAGACCCAGTGACAGCACTGCTCTCAATCACTGAAACAGTCTCCCCCAGAATGGATTCTGGAGTTATGGTATTTACTTTCTTACTGATTTCCTCACTCATAATGAACTGTTGATTGGGCTCCTAGTTTTACCATGAGCCTAACATTTAACTAGGACAGAATATAATCATACCAGTAAATAATGGTGTGTATATAAAAAGGCACTACGGATGTCTCCCCTGAGCCAACAAAGAGATTAGATTGCAGGTGCCACATTCTGTGCTTATTCCACCTTTCAGCCTCTCAGATTCTCAACTGCTCTGGGGAAAGGCTGTGCCCCCCTCCATAAATCACAGCAGTCGATAGGGGGTGCTCTAATTTCCGATAGCTTCCCCCCCAGCTAGCAATGAGCTGTTCCAAAGTATGCAGAGCATTGGCCACTCCCCTTTCCATCCTCACCATGTCCCCTTAAATCCCCAACATGCATCTACACCAGGGAAAAGCTTTATGCCTAGTCTAGAACACTGTAAAGAGACCTAGTGGGGGGACAGAAACTGCTACACACCTCCAACACCTTTTCCTAATCAGCATATAAAGTACTAATGGCCACTCACTGTAGTAGGATGTTAATACTTATTTCCTAGTATTTTCCAAACTCACAAAGCTAACAGATCTATATAGCTTGTTTTATTTTCATAGCAGTATCGGCAGTACCACTAACCTCACCTGATAAACTGAAATATTAGCTGTAGCATGCAGGCTGCCATATTTAGTAGATCTTTTGTTGCCTCCCATTCAGATAAAAATTGACTATAAAAAGCATCAAGGCTCTGGGTACTAACAGGGTTGTCTGTTTTGCTTTCAGGGATATCCTACTACAGGGGTTGGCAACCTTTGGCATGCGGCTCGCCAGGGTAAGCACCCTGGTGGGCCGGGCTGGTTTGTTTACCTGCTGCGTCTGCAGGTTCGGCCGATTGCAGCTCCCACTGGCCACAATTCACCGTCCCAGACCAATGGGGGCTGCGGGAAGGGCAGTCAGCACATCCCTTGGCTTGCACCACTTCTTGCAGCCCCCGTTGGCCTGGAGTGTCAAACCACAGCCAGTAGGAGCTGCGATCAGCAGGTAAACAAACCAGCCCAGCTTGCCCCAGGGTGGGCTGCATGCCAAAGGTTGCTGGTCCCTGATGTATGAGAACCCTGACTAGACATTAAATCTGTCCTCCCCTGCTGGAATGCCTGGTGGGGGGGCACAGGAACAATCAGTGCCTGCCTCCCTAGGGGCACAGCAACCCTGCTGGGATAGGGAGGTGTATCTGTTATTTCCCTGGGATAGTGGGGTTAAATAAAGCCCTTTGTCCTCTCTGTGGTTAGAGAGATTAAAACACTGCTGTTAGCAATCTCTCTAAAAAGACTGCAAAGCTGTAGCCTTGCAGTAACCATATTCTGTATAATCCTTCAGGACGGCAAACGGGGACAGCTCTTACATGAAGGGATGGGGCGTAAGGAGTGGATGGTGGATGATGTCCTCCCCCTCCCCTTGCTGTAGGAGTTGGCCACTCTAGCACAGGGTATCATCCTATAATTTGTATGGGACATTGATTTGCTTCAGCCAATATCTCTTCATTATGCTTTATTTTTCACTACAACTTTAGTCACTGGATCACCCTACAGAATATGTGCTAGCTTGATAGAAAACATGTCACCATCCAAGAGTGTAAGGCATTAACCACATTTTGCTTCCTGCCTTGAGGTTTGTGTTACAAGTATCTCATGTGAAATAGGACTGACTAGCAAAGGTTCACTAAAGGAAAATAGCATATATCCACAGGTCAGGGCTCGGTAATCAAGCTGTCTCCCTGATATCACAGGAGCTGTGGAAGAGGAAATCCCAGGGCTGGTGCAACCATTTAAGCCAACTAGGCGGTTGCCTAGGGTGCCAAGATTTGGGGGTGCCAAAAAGTGGCGCCCCCCAAAAAATTTTTAAATGGTTGCAGCCACTGCTGCTGGAGGGGCTGAGCTGCTGGCGGCAGCAGCTCCCTGCAGCCGGCAGCCCAAGGTGTCCCCTGGGTCAGTGCACCGCCGCCGCAGCCGGGACCCAGGGTCGCCCCTCCCGGGGTCAGGGAGCTGCCGCCGCAGCCCAGGGCGCCCTCCCGGAGGTCAGGGAGCTGCCGCCGCAGCCCAGCAGCCCAGGTGCCCCCCGCCCCCGGGGTCAGCGAGCCGCTGCCGCAGCCAGGGTGCATCCCCAGGGTCAGGGAGCCGCTGCCGGCATCTGGGCAGCCCAGGGCGTCCCCACCCCCCCTCCCCGGGGTCAGGGAGCCGCCGCCGCACCCTGCAGCCGAAGGCGCCCCCCGTCCCCGGGTCAGGGAGCCACCGCCACAGCCCAGGGCGCCCCCCCCCCCGGGTCAGGGAAGCCGTCGCCACCGCGACCGGCAGCCCAGGGCGCCCCCCTGCCCCGGGGTGAGGGAGCCGCCGCCGCGACCCGGCACCCCAGGGCACCCCCCTGCCCTCAGGCTCAGGGAGCCACGGCTCCGGTGGACCTGCCGCAGCATGCCTGCGGCAGCTCCGCCAGAGCCGCAAGACCGCGCGGCGGGCAGCGAAATGTCCAGAGCCTAGGCGCCAGAAAACCCTAGCGCCGGTCCTGCGAAAGCCCGTCACTTCTTGGACCCACCAACTGAAGCCATCTTAGGCACAGAACACTGAAGGCCAGGGTCTGTTCCTGGTTCGGCCTCTTGGATGATCTTAGAAAAGTGCCTCTCTGTGCCTCAGATTTCCTATCTTTAACATGGGGATAATGATACTGTCCTCTTTATAATCTACTGATAAAAAGCGCTATAATGGCCTGTAATAGCCTCTGTCCCAAATCTGGACCTTAGTGTCCAAATCTGGGTGCTTAGCATGAACCTCCAAGCTTAATTACCAGCTTGGATCTTATCTCGCTGCCACCAATCAGGATTCTGAGTACCTGATAAACTCTCTGGTCTCCCCAAACCTTTCCCTGGGGGATCCCAAGACTCAGATGCCCTAGCCTCCAATAAAGGGGGGAAACCCCTTCCTTTCCTGCTCTTTACTTCCTCCAGATTTTCCCACCCTGGGGATACTAGGAGATTTTCCCTGCTTCAATCCCTTGAAACACAAAACAGAGAGGATGATTTACCTTCCCCCCTCTCCTTTCTTCTCTCCCTCCCAGCTTTCCCTGAGAGAGACAGTATTCCTGCACAGAGATTCCTATCCCCTTGCCTTAACTAGGAAAAGAAAATCCAACAAGTTTAAACAGAAAGAAAAAACACGTGACATGACACTGCATCAAGATGACATAACACAGGGCTATTGCTTAAAAGAAAATATGAATAATCAGCCTCATTCAAAAGAGATCCAATTTAAACATTCCAGCAACTCCACACATGTAAATACAATATAAACCTATTACTTTCTTTTGTACTCACAACTTGGGAACAGAAAGGTAGAAAGAAGCTTAGAGATAGAGAAAAAAAAAAACAAAAAAAAAAAAACCTCTTCCCTCATATCCGAGAGAAAACAAACAGACAGAACAAAGACAAACACACCCAGAAGTTCCCTCCCTCACTTTTGAAAAAATCCGGTTTCCTGATTGGTCCTCTGGTCAGGTGTTTGGTTCCCTTTGTTAACCCTTTACAGGTAAAAGAAACATTAACCCTTAGCTATCTGTTTATGACATGGCCCACTTGGCCTTAACTGAGCCCTTAGAGTATGTGTTAAGTACTTATGCTAAACAATGTGTTCTATCTTATATTTAGCTGCAACAATCCAAGTACCTTTTCCAGACCTGAAGAAGAGCTCTGTGTAACTCAAAAGTTTGTCCCTTTCACTAGGTGGAGTTGGTCCAATAAAAGATATTACCTCACCCACCTTGTCTCTCTATATAAAGAGATAAGTATTGTTATTATTCCAAAGTAAAATCTCCAAAGGTTCAGGCTGTAAAGCATTCCTGTTTATCCCATCTTTTGGGAGTTCCTTTGTGGAAGATCAACAAGAATGGGACAAACCTCTGGAAAATGTAGGGTAGTGAGAAATTTTGGACTGAATGGATGACTTAATAGTTCTTTCCCATCTCTAATTTATATGATTAGATGAAAGTTTATTTACTGTTTTGTTCCTATTTAAAATCTGGTTATTTTTAAACATACGATTATGCATGTGATCAAACATACTGAAGGATCAGACCTCTTATGTTGCCAAATCTGCACACACAGCCAGTATCAACTGACTACATATGGAATTTGCTGTTTATACAGCAATAAAAAGACTTACAAAAACCTGTAAATAATTGTGGTGCCCATATTGTTCCCAGAGGCACAGCATGAATGCGAGTTCTGGAGACTTTGAACGGTTATATACAGTAAGGATTGTTTTCTCCTTGCTCTCCAGCAGATGGGGTTGTGCCTTCTTCCAGGGGCAGCATGCTAGTTCTGCCTGGGGTGGCATGCTAGTTGTCATGAGGGCAGCCAGCAGGTTTCCGTGGTAATTCAGCAGTGGGTACGCTGAAGGCATGGGACTGGCAGAGCTCCCGCAGGCATGCCACCAAAAGCTGCCTGACTGTCGTGCTTGGAGCTGCAAAATTCATAGCCTCCCCTGCCTTCTTCATAAGGCAGTTTGTGTGAGTCTTTTATTTTACAGCAGGACTTATGGAACCATTTTTTTTTTCTTCCTCATTGTCACCTGGATTGAATTTGCTGTGCACATGTATTAAGTTCTGTGTGTGGGGATAATAATTTTAGACAGGCACTTTAGGCTGTTTGCAGGGCGGAGATGCCCACAAAAAGAATATGAAGACGTGGAATTTCCCTTCACTCTTTTTATAAAAACAAAAAGTAGGACCAAGCTTTTCAGAGCTGCATGCATACAATTATGCATGAATAATGCATGTAGAATTGTACACCTATTTTGCTCACACCATTGCATAGATGGTCATGTTAACTGCATGCACAAGTGGTCAGTCAGACACAACTTTTAATTTGCATGTGCATTAACTGATGCACATGCAGTCATGGGAATTGTATGTGCAAATACACACTTTTGTGTGTGTGAGCAGTGCTGAAAAAGCTTAAGCCTACATTTTAAAGTCAAAAGTCTCAGTGTGTGTGATGGTTCTTGGCATGCGCAGGACTGAGAGTTACCTCCTTACTCTCCCTGCCTCCAGTGTGAGGGAGTCTTGTGTGTGCTTTGCTCCCTGACACCACCAGCCTCACACGCACCTGCTTTAGACTATGCCAGCCTTTGCTTTGCCTTGCAGTTTAACAATAGGTGTACGTCAATCCCTTAGTCCCTTTGATGAAGTGTTCCCCTGTGTTATCCTATCCTTTATCTACTGGACACTCAGAATGAACAGGTTTGCTAGTCCCAAAGGAACAGTACACATACCAGTTTAAGTTCAGCTTAGGACCACAGCACTGAAATATATTTATAGTGGAAAAATGAGAATACACTTATTATTGAAGATTCAAGTGAATGAGTAAAGATATTAGAGATAAAGGGTTACACACTAAAAAAAAATCACAACATGCTTTCTAGAGACAAAGTTTCTTTCAACAGGAAATAAAGTGTAGTCTTGCCCAAAGGCTTCTGCAGCATTTTCAAACAAGGCTGCTTCTGATCCCATTTTTGTGAATGTAAATATGCTATACATTTACTTCCTAGGTGTAGGATGAAGTGGTGTCTAGTGGTGTCATCTTTGCTTTCTACATGTACCCCCAAAAGTTCATTGTACACTGAGTCAGGTTAATCACATGTGGCTTGTTCTTTCCAGTGTGCTGCTTCCCTGTTGACTTCACATCTTTTCATTGACATCTGACTTTGACTGTAAATATACATCCATTGTGTG
This sequence comes from Chelonoidis abingdonii, assembly GCF_003597395.2. NCBI lineage: Eukaryota > Metazoa > Chordata > Testudines > Testudinidae > Chelonoidis > Chelonoidis abingdonii. Next base: position 40,943,663 of record NC_133769.1, read on the forward strand.
TGTTTACAATGGTTAATTTACGTCATGATAGATGCACATTTCTTACCTGTTGTCTTGAGGAAACCTGTTATCTCTCCTGGTGACTAATCCTTGATACAGACTTTTATTTAAAAAATAAATATATTTGCTTATATATGTGTGTAACTCCTTACATAGTACCAGTACATACATTCATAATGATATTAATAACCAGTATGACATTGGCTTTCAGTTGGGACCTCCCATGAGACTGGTGAACTAGAGTGTACATACCAGAATCAAGATACACCTATACTGCTCTATTCTCTTTTGTAAGCTGATAGTAAGACTTTTTTGGGTCACAGTGTGCTGGCCCTTTAAGGGCAGGCTCAGATCCTTCTTATCTCTCCATCAAGTACCGGCCCTTTAAGGATAGGCATTCTGGGAATTTCAGTCACTAAACAGGTCATGTCACTGAGCTGGAAGCAAGGCTTGCTGGGATAGGGGTAAGAACTACATAAAAAGAATCACTTCTCTCGGTAGGTGAGAGATCACTGCTAGTGTTGTGCTCTCTCCATTCAGGAAGAAGTGGAGGTAGAGGCTGCTCAGTGGTGGGAGCACGTAAGAGCCTAGGGCCTAAAAGAGCAGCAGTGGGTTCCTGCAGTAGGATTGCCAGGCAGCTGGTTTTTGACCAGAATGCTGTCTCGAAAAGGGATCCTCTTGGATCCAGTCAGCAGAGCTGACTGGGCTGCTAAAAGTCCAGTTGGCTAGAGCGGCTGGCTCTGCATGGCTCCCAGAAGTGGCTGCCATGTCCCTCCAGCTCCTAAGTGCAGGGGTAGCCAGGGTGGCTCTGCACACTGCACTTACCCACTGCGCAAGTGCAGTCCTAAGTACTGACTCCGCAGCTCCCATTGGCCCCCTGACCGCCCCGCACCTTGGAGCCAGAGGGACATGTCGCTGCTTCCCAGGAGCTGCCTGAGGTAAGTGCTGTCCATAGCCCCCACCTGAGCCCCGTCCTGCACCCCCAGCCTAGAGCCTGTACCCCTGTCCACACTTTAACTCCCTGCCCCAGCCTGGAGCCTCTTCCCACACTCTGAACCCCGTAGCCTCAGCCCAGAGCCTCCTCCTGCACCCCAAGCCCCTTCATCCCTGGTCCCACCCCAGAGCCCTCACCCCCGGACAGAGCCCTCACCCCAAACCCCTGCACCAGCCAAGAGCCCACACCCTGAACCTCTCATTTCTGCCCCATACCCCCTCCTATACCCCAAACCCCTGTCTCAGTCTGGAGCCTCCTCCCACACTCCAAATCCCTTGGTGCAGAGCCCCTCCCACACTCCAACCCTCAGCCCCATCCTGGACCCCACATCTCCAGCCAGAGCCTTCACCCACTCCTGCACCCCAATCCCCTGCCCCAGCCCAATGAAAATGAGCAAGTGAGCGTGGATGGGGGAGAGCAAGTAATGGAGGAAGGGGGATGGAGCGAGTGGGGGTTGAACTTTGGGGAAGGGGTGGGGCATGGGTGTTCGGTTTTCTGCACTCAGAAAGTTGGCAACCCTATCCTAAAGAGAAGGAGCTAGGAAAGAAGTCTGAGGGGGGCTCAGTGAACAACTGCTGAGAAGGCCTAAACAGAGGCAGACATCTTAGAAATTGGTGCAGGGAGGCAGAACAGTTCTGGAATGAAGGCAGATGTTTTCTCTATTAAAAAGCCAAGCGCTTGCCATAGAGGGACAGTATGCCACTTTGTGCAGTGGTGGACAAACCTCTGAGGAATTCGCTGATCCCTGTACTGAGAGGCAAAGGACTATATTGCTACTCCTAAGGAGAAGGGAAGGTTACACAGACACGGAGAACAGGGCTATGTCTCAACAAAGGGCAGGACTCATAGCACAGAAAAGGCAATGGTCTCTTGGTAGAGCTATGCCCAGAGAGGTGAAGACTATAATTTGTTATTAGTTGGAATTCTTGCTAATTCTGGAAGGGAAGGGATGTTTTGATTTAGCCAGAAGGGCAAATCACCAACTTCAGCACCACACAACGCAAGAGTAAGGGGAACTGAGGTGAGAAGAAATGAAGCCTGGCTGCACCTGGTGCCGGATGAGGTAAGCGATGCTGTGACTGAGATTAAGAATATTCATGATCACAGTAAGGAAATGCAGCACCACACTAGGTCTCACAGAGAAACCTCTCCTCTGTCAATGAGGTTCAGTGAAATATTAAACCAAACAAATCAGAGTTTGGATTAAATGGATCTAAAGCCAGTTTGACAAGTGCTGGGCTTGTGGCAATTGACTATTTACACTTCACAGGTAACAAACACAAAGAATAACAATTTTAACTGACAAAGTGGGTATTCACCCATGAAAGCTCATGCTCCAAAACGTCTGTTTGTCTATAAGGTGCCACAGGATTCTTTGCTGCTTTTACAGATCCAGACTAACACCGCTACCCCTCTGATACTTGAATTTGAACTAAAGCAGCACTGAGCTGCACCCAGAGAACTGTCACACTCATTTATAGACTGAACTAGTACCTAATGCATACTTACCTGACTCTTGCAATTTGCCACTACAGCCCCTGGTTCTATATGAATATAAAAATGTTCCATCTGCTTGAGAAACTAGCAGTATGTAACAATACTGCACCTAATATCTATGTAGATATTTATGTATAATAATGCTACAGCAACTACACCTCTACCTGCGATATGACCTGTATGTAATTCACGTATAAAAAAAAATTAAGGTTGCTGCCACTCAACTGGCTTTTCTGCTCCCCAGATACTTCCAAAAACCTCTAAGCCAAGAAATGCTCAGTTAAGGTCTCTGCACAAACCCCCAAAAGAATGTTTGGTTTACCAGAAAAACACCACAAACTGACAGAAGTGCACAGCTACAGTGCTGCTTCACATACAATATAGCTGTATAAGCTGACCTCCTGTGGCCTCTTTGCTTTGTCACTACAGAAGGATGGAACTAGGCCCAGGCCCAGATCCACAAAAGTACCTAAGTGCCTAAACCCCAGACTTAGGTGCCTGAATCTCAGTTTTAGGCACCATTGCACTCCACAAAACCTGCAGTTGACTGCTGCCTAGCCCCTGTAAGCACTTACGCTCACTCGGCACCTAAGCCTACATCCCTTCAGGGATCCGGGGCCTGGTCCCGAATGCATACTGCCAGTGCCAGGGTGACAGCCGTGCAGTGATGGCTCTACTAGCTCCATGGGCACATGCTATGGGCATGTTGTGGGAAGGGAAAGAGGAAGACTGTTGCCATGATGCACTGTGCTCCAGCTGTTCACAGGTAAGCAGAGTCCAGATTCCAGAACATGTGCTATGAAGGTGGCTTGAAGCCATTGTTTTATCCATTCCCTATTCCTGTGCCAGACACAAGAACAAAGGATCTTGCCCTACATGCCAATCTGTGTATTGTACTTTCCTATAAATATTGCTGTAAAACACAAATATACAGTTAAATGCCCTACTTCCAAGGACTGACTGAGTCTCCAGTGTCCTTTAGTTTGATGCCCTTTGGCTCTGGAATAGGCTCCCAAAGGCCTAGTAACCCAATAATTTTAACTAAATTAAACCTAAAATAAAAGATCTGAAACTGAGGGCATAAGAGGTTCTTAAGAGCTCAATTTAAAGCAGAGCAGCAAAACCCTTAAGACATGTAAATGTCAGATACAAATAATGAGAACGATTGGGTTGTGGAACAAGAGATATGCAATTGCTAAGTGCGTAACAAGCAAGAAATTGATCAGCCATATTTTGATTGTTCTACAATCTGAGAATGAAAAGCTGGCAAGAAAACAGTGTCGGGGAAACTACATGATGATGTTTAGAAGATACCAGTGAGCAAACCTCAGAAATACAAATGGGCTAGAAGTAAGCAACGTTATTTAAATGATTAATCTTGTTGCCACAACAGTATTGTATCTGCATTTTGTGTTATAAATTAGAATCTGCTAATTTTATGCAGTGTATGCTTGAGAAATGTCACTATCTTTTTTAAATAAAAGGTGAAACCTCTAGGGTGCTTTGGAGAAAACTTAAAGGATCAATATGCAAAGGATGAAATGACAGTTCAACACTGGCGGTAAGCTTCCTGCAAACAGAAAAAGAGCCTGATGGAAGGTTGTTTTGAGTCCAAACTGAACAATGACTAAACCTGAATGTCATAAGGACACAAAGAGCATCAGATCATGGAAATGAAGTATGGTACCCAGGATACATCATGGACATGAAATATGAGTCATGCAAGAAAACTGGCTCTGAAAGACCACTAACATTTACATTTACATTCCTTTTGAAGATTCATACTAGCCAGTTCACTATTGAGGTGTGCTACTGCCTTCTGTTAGGTGGAATCAGACCTGCTTTACTATATGTCATAGGCCCTATACTACTTGAAGCTAATGGAGGTTTTCCTTTAGCTCAATTTCTAGGAGCCCCCTACGCATTTGAAAGAAGGGAGCTCTTCTATCTCTGCTATTGCTGTGAAATGCCAAGTGGCCATGGTGTGCAATGTAATGATGAAAGCAGGTTCACAAGTACCAAATATCTTTCATGAGAATTCTTGAACAAAAAATATATATAATTTTTAGTTTTAGTCTTGCAAAAATTGTTTGTTTGTTTTTTTTACTGAAACCTGAAACACATTTGGTTTCTTAGTAAAAAAACAAACAAACATTTTTTGGTTTTCAAAAAACAAAAAAAACCTCCCAAAATATTTTATCAAAAATCTTTTGGCTTCATTAAAAACCATCCGCGCCCCTCCCCCCCCCAACACTCCCCTCCATTAACAAACAAAAAAAAAAAAAAAGCATCAACCAGCTCTAATAGTGTCAGCAACAAAGTTCTTGGTGGCTGGCAATTTGTAACAAATGTTCAACTGTAGTTTCATATATAATTAACTATATTGAAATCTAAACTGAATGCATATATTTAAACAGTCTATAAGGTGCCACAGGATTCTTTGCTGCTTTTACAGATCCAGACTAACACCACTACCCCTCTGATACTAACAGACATTTTGGAGCATGAGCTTTCGTGGGTGAATATCCACTTCGTCAGATGGGTATTCACCCACGAAAGCTCATGCTCCAAAATGTCTGTTAGTCTATAAGGTGCCACAGGATTCTTTGTTGCTTATATTTAAATAGTTACTCAGTATGTGCTCCTCATCCTAAATCTAATCAATAGCTGGAACATTCTATTTAGGTAAGTAATATCATCTGGTAGTAAGAAACTTTGAGTAAAATGAAAACTATTATGCTTGAAACTGCCAAAGCAGACATTCTGAAAAGTCAGTGTTGGGCAACACCATGCTTAACTGAGAAGGTGTTTAAGCTGGCAGAGCAATGACAGAGAATGAAAGAATGGCTTCGTGACAGAAGAATGTAAAATTGAATATAAGGTCACATTAGGAGTACAGATGGAAATATATTTGAGAAAGTTAGTTATTATGGAAGGAACAGCGGAGGGTTGTTGTAGTAGGGGATGACCAGCAAAGGGATGGATGGAGTGTGGCAGATCACTGGAACGTCAGCTGCTGAGTGCTAGAAGTTAGTGACGAATTATGAATTCTTCTGAAAACTCTGCTCTGATATCACCAATATTCAGAGATGAATAAATGGATTTACTTTACTGTTTTAGTAAGAAACTGCCATAGAAAGGAAATGTTTAAGGCATCTGGTGAGAACATGTTTGAGCTTGGCTGTTTAAGGCCCATACTTTGAAATGTACTCACTGGGTATGTATTATGTAAAAAAAACTTCAGAAATAGTGTGGTTCTGTTGAGCTGTGCAAATGATCCCAACTCCGGCATGCTAAAGAATCCCCAGGCTGGCTGCCCATTTACTTGGGCTGGTTGCAGGCACCTGGCAGTATGGATGAATGGTGAATGTGGCATCTGGGTCTGTAATCTATAATTTGTTGTTAAATATCAGTTTTCTTAAATATTGCTTATGCAGAAATGGGGGATAGGGAGAGCAGGAGAGATGTTGCTGTATGGGCCCTGTTTCTTTAAAAATGTAAAAGGAAGCCAGGTGGGAATGCTGGCTAGGGAAGGTTCTAGGCCAGGGGTCGGCAACCTTTCAGAAGTGTTGCGCCAAATCTTCATTTATTCACTCTGATTTAAGGTTCTGAGTGCCGGTAATACATTTTAATGATGATTTTTAGAAGGTCTCTTTCTATAAGTCTATAATATATAACTAAACTAATGTATGTAAAGTAAATAAAGTTTTTAAAATGTTTAAGAAGCTTCACTTAAAATTAAATTAAAATGCAGAGCCCCCCCCTGCCCTACCCCCCCCCCGACTGGTGGCCAGGACCTGGGCAGTGTGAGTGCCACTGAAAATCAGCTCGCGTGCCGCAGGTTGCCTGCCCCTGTTCTAGGCAGAAGTTCTATAGGGATGGCAAGAGTGAGAGAAACCAATAAGCTGCAAGGAGAATTCTCGTTTCCTGATTCCTTGCTCAGAGTTAGAAGAAAGTGTCTTGGTTCTGTTATTTACTATTGCTATGTGACACTTTATATTAAGGTCTAATTTAGTTCTGTAAATTTAGATATTAATTTTTCAGTTTTGCTCTGAGCTTTCCAAGTCCTCTGAAGGCAGAGCAGGGAGCAGCAGCTACTGGCTGGGTTCCCAGCTCTGAAGGCAGGGCCGTGTCAGCAGCAGCACTGAAGTAAGGGTGGCAATGTGAAAAAGGGATATTTGTCAATATCACTTTTCACAGCAGACTTAGTCTCCCATTACCACCCTTACTTCTGTGCTGCTGCTGCCGCCCTGGGGCTGACAGCTGGAGCCCCACTGTCTCCAGATGAGAGACTGGGATGGGGAGGAAGAAGAGCCTGAACCTAGGCTGTTTCTGACTGAGAGATTGAACAGGGAGGAAAGAGCCTCGGCCTAGGTGGCAGGGCTCCAGTTGTTCCCTTGAGCCTCAGCTCCCAAGTGTACACAGCCCTTCTGCACGAGCGCCAGCCACCCAGGGCTGACAGCAAGAACTCTTTAAAAGAAAAGCACACAGTTCGTGCCTCCCTTGAGAGGCCCACCCCATAGTTTGAAAACCACTGCTCTAAAGCAATTTCTTCACTGCAGCTGGCAATACTTTGGAGTTATACCGGCTACAAGAAGTGACAAGCAGGTGCATTATTAATTCTGGGAGGGAGAGCGACACCAGAAGGACACATTACATTATCTTACATAGATACTGTGATAAACACCTTGTCAAAAAGGTACTTACAGAAGACTGCAGCATTAGTGAAGTATAGGGAGAAACCTCTGAGTCTAATTAGGCCAGACCTCTATCAATGATGAGATGTCAAGCTAAAAATGAGGAGTTGCAGCATGGTTGGAGTCAGCATTAGCTCAGGGGATACACTTGTGACTTTGGCCCTCTGAGTTGGATCACATGTGAAGCATGTTTCCATGGAGAGAGATGTATTGATTATTTTGTCAATAGAGTGTATTTGTCACCAGAACATGGTATACAATGAAAATACGTAGACTATTGAACTCTGAAATAGTATCAGGCTCTTAACAGCCTTGATTCTGAGTTATATACTAGCAGGGCTACACGAGTTTCAGTAGATTAGTCGTTGTGGTGTTCTGGCTGCATTCCCCACAGCATTGTGTTTTAAATCTTCATCTTGGAAGCACCAACTACTCAGAGTAGTGTTGACTATCATGTGTAGTCTCACTGTGTAAAATGGAACTACACGCAGTAAGCATTGTGCACAATACTGTTTGTAGGATCGAGCCTAAAACAGAACAGAAGTGGTGTGGAAGAAGCATATACAGAACAATGCATAAACTATTGGAACTCTCCTATTCCTGCAGCTATGCAACTTCGAACAGTATTAGGCCTGGTCTACACTATGCTGTTAAACGGATTTTTAACACCGTTAAATTGATTTAACACTGTACCCATTCACACTACAGTGCTCTTTATATCGATTTAAAGGGCTCTTTAAATTGATTTCTGTACTCCTCCCCAACAAGAGGAGTAATGCTAAATTCGATATTAACGTCGGATTAGGGTTAGTGTGGACGCAAGTTGATGTTATTGGCCTCCGGGCTGTATCGCACAGTGCACCACTGTGACCGCTCTGGACAGCAATCTGAACTCAGAGGCACTGGCCAGGTAGACAGGAAAAGCACTGCGAACTTTTGAATTGCATTTCCTGTTTGGCCAGCGTGGAGCTCTGATCAGCACAGGTGACCACGCAGAGCTCATCAGCACAGGTAGCAATGCAGTCTCCTGAGAATCGAAAAAGAGCATCAGCATGGACCACACGAGAGGTACTGGATCTGATCGCTATATGGAGAGAGGATTCAGTGCTAACAGAACTCCGTTCAAGAAGACGAAATGAAAAAATATTTGAAAAAATTTCCAAGGCTATAAATGAGGAATAGCTCTACATCCGAGGGACGTGATGCAATGAGACGAACGGTTAGGAGTCTCAGCATGAAGCATTTAGCCAGAATCATAACCAAAGTCAGCGAGACGGATAGATCGAGCGAGGCGAAAAACAATGCCGCTTCTACGCTGAGCTGCATGCAATTCAGTGGGATGCGCACACCACTACCTCCCCCCCCTGTCCGTGATGTCCGAGGTGGGGTTATATCTCAACATGCTGAGGATCAGCAAGGGGAAAATGAGGAGGAGGATGACGACGACCTTGCAGCGGCACACAGCACTCCGTTAGCCCCCAACAGCCAGGAGCTTTTGTGACCAGACAGAATACCCTCCCCAGCCTTTCAAGCCACAGCCCAGACAGTGAAGCATGGAGCAACTTAGTGAGGTACCTTTTGTAATATCAAACATGTTTAAAGCACAGCGTTTTTTAATGATTGATTTGCACATGAGTTTGGGTGCATGCAGCCAGTAAAGTTACTGGAAAAAGTTGTTATCGATGTTCTTGGGGAAGTAACAGAAATCCTCCAGAATTCAATGAACACTCCCTGGGGAGCGTACTCCAAAAAGCCTGTTGCGAGAGAGGATTATCTGGTGCAGCGGTATGTGTACGTGCTCTAAGTGTCTGCAGGACAAGGCGCGCACCAGACATGATTATTTGGCTTTAATGAGGCTACAGTGACATCAATTACAGCCGGGGAACCCTGGGCGTGTGCTGTCACTTAGGCGGGGAACTCAGCCACCTGAAAGCTCAGCTCGCTGGTGCGAGTCCAGGAGGGAACTAGAGCACACGAGCTTATATCTACACAATCAAAAGCAACTCATCCGTATGCAAAAAGGAACTTCCCCGGCTACTAGCCTCCGCCCTTTGGCACTAAAGGCATACATACTCGGTTTGCAAACCAGTTAAAAGCAAGTTAAATGGCATCTGGTCCTACAATACCGTGCCACTAGCAAGCCAGGGCTCTTCACAGACGGCCACCGAAAGCGTGAGGACCCTTCTAGCCTAGCCGTAACACAGTCTTCCAGTCCAAGCTCTTTCAAGTCTGTAAGCGCTTGTCATGCACTCTACTGCCGGTAGGCACTTTCCACGCATGGTTGCAATGTACAAGTAATCGGTATCATTGCATGACAAAGCGAATACCTGAGTATGGTCCGGTGATTTCTGGCATTCAAGAAACATCCGTTCTTATCTTCAACTGTGTTATCCTCAGCAGAGTGATATCGTTATGGTAACCTGGGTCGAAATTCAGAATTTACTTAAAGGGACAAGATGGCATTGTTCTATCTGGGTCTTTTGCTAAACTAATCCTTCCTTTGCAAGCCAAAGCGGGGGAGGTGGTACGGAGAGATGCGCTGAGTTATTAGCGTTTTGTGCCACAAGAATTCTTTCCCAGTACATACCAGCACGTTGGGGAGAGGGCGAAGGGGGTGATTACAGTGATCTTCCAATGATACCGAGCCATTGCGGTGGGAGGGGAGGGGGTAAAGCAATCCCATGAAATTGGATTGGGAACAGGGGCGGGTGGTGGCGTCTGCTGCTGCTTGTTACAAGAAAAAAATCGATCAAAGAGCACGTGATAGAAAGGGCTGAGAAGCAAAAGACAAAGCCTTACCAGGCCGCAATGCAGCTGAAATTATGATGCCGGTCCTGCGTCGGTGAGAATCTGTAACACCAGAGCCACAGGAACTCAATATTAAACAATGCAAAATGCCGAACCTGAGTGAATTCACATGTGCTATTAAGGGAATAGTGTTGTTCATGTGAAAGAGTAAGCTATTGTTCTGTAAAATGTATCTTTTTTAAAATACGTCTTCCATCCTTTTTCCCTCCCCAGCTGGCGAGCTGCGCATTTTGGTACATTATTTCATGCTCTTCGCCTATCTCCCTGCATGGCCTTCCTTATCATGGACTGAACAGCCGTCTGTTGACATGGTCACGTATGTGCGATAAGGACGAGAGCGCGAGAGTAAATTGGTGCCTCATGAAGATCGTTGTACAGTAACCCGCAATGAAAGAGATCATTTCGGACTGAGTGGAATAGGATGAGGGTAGCAAGAATCAGATTGAATGATTGCCATGAATCTTAGCACGAGAAGAGAGCTAGACGGTCTCTGTATGATAGATGGGAGGGCACGAGTAACGCTGGAGACACTGTATGAGTCTGAGTGATTCCAACGTCCGGAGGCCGTCATGTATTTCATGACGGGATATTCTCATCGACGACGTCTGGCGAATGCTTTACGGATAAGGCAGGCGGGTTCGACTAGAGTTGCGCGCGTGGCACTCGGGTACATCTCTACCGACTCACACAACCACCACATGTGCGCATCATTCTCACGCTCTTCGACATGTGGGCTAGAGTCATATGAACGTGTGGAGCTACGGCGATCGTATGCACTCTCACTCAGGAGGCCTTCTACAGTTCAACCAAAGGTTGCCTAGTAACATGAACATGTCTTAAGATGAGTCTGATGAGGTTTATATGGTTGGTACATCCTTCCTTCCCATCCTATCCTCCTTGCCTAATACGCCCACCACGCGAGTCCTTCGAGATATATCTCTTCCGTCTGTTTGTTTATATAATACCTTTTCTTCTTTATCCACAAGAACACAGTGTATGTTATTTCGAGAATGTATAGTAGAGACTTATTTCCTGAGAACGTAATCATATGCGAGCGGGAGGTGGTTGTTTCTACAGAGAGACTGTGCGAGGAAACGATGGGGATCAGGCATATGGGCAACCAATGTTATGATATCTTCGAGCAGCGCGGTACATAGTGGATGTATCATCTGCCGCATTGAATAACTCATGCACGCACATTAGCACTTCTGTTGATGCGTCACTCGCGTTTCGCGTGTGCACTCATTACGTCATATTCGTCGTCTGTTCTAGCGTGTGCATTCTGGCGCAGCTGTATCATCGTCCATGGGTGGAGATCTGCCTCAGCCTTCCACCCCCGCCACCTTAAAGGTCTCCACCCTTACTCACACAGAGATTGTGGAGTACACAGCAAGCAGCAATAACAAAGGGGACATTGTTTGGCTGAGGTCTGAGCGGAGTCAATAAGTGCGCCAGCGCGCCTTTAAACGGCAAATGCACATTCTTACCAACCATCCTGCACTTGCTCAGCCGTAGTTGAACACTCCGGACCACTGTCCAGGCTGCCTGTGTATGGCTTCATGAGCCATGGCTTCAAGGAAGGCTGGGTCACCCAGAATAACGACAGACATTTCAACATCCCCAACTGTTATTTTCTGGTCTGGGAAGTAATTCCCTTGCGCAGCCATTTAAACAGAGTAGTGCTTCTGAAGACGCGAGCATCACATGAACCCTTCCTGGCCATACAGGATGTTGGTAGAACGTCCCTTGTGATCCACCAGTGTCTGCCACACTGAAAAGTACCCCTTGTGGTTTAATGTACTGGGTGCTCTGGTGCCATGCCGAGCCAGAATAGGGATATGGTTCCATTTATCGCCCCCCCCCCCCATTAAGGAATCCTATTGCAGCAAACCATCCACCATGACCTGCACGTTTCCCAGTCACAACCTTCGTACAAGCAGCTTAATGATGCTTCTGAGCGACTCAGGCAGCCCCAGCAGTAACATCTTCCATCCCAAATTGATTCCCGATCTGACCGGTAGCTGTCTGGCATTGCAAGCTCAGCGAGGGCTATTGCCACTGCGCTTCCCACTGTGAGGGCTGTCTCACATCTGGTATTATGGCGTTTCAGGTCAGGGGAAATCAAGTCACAAAGTTCAAAGAAAGTGCTCTTACGCATGCGAAAGTTTCGCAGCCACTGGGAATCGTCCCACACCTGCAAAACTATGAGGTCCCACCAGGCTGTACTTGTTTCCCGGGCCCGAAATCGGCATTCAATGGGTAGAACCTGCCCTATTACCAGCAGGAGCTCCAAAGCACAGGGGCCCGCGTTTAGGGAGAATTCAGTGTCCATGTCCTCATCACTCTCATCGCCGCACTGCCGTAGCTGCTTCCTCCTCACCTGCCTTTGCAGATCATGGTTCACCATAGACAGCATGAGAACGCGCGAGGTGGTTACAACGTCCACGATTGCGTTAGTGATCTGAGCAGGGTCCGTGTTTGCTGTGCTATGGTGTTTGCTCAGTTCACCCAGGAAAAAAGGCGCAAAATGGTTGTCTGCTCTTTTCACGAAGGGAAGAGTGAGACTGTACCCAGAACCACCCGCAACAATGATTTTTGCCCCATCAGCCACTGGGCTCTCAACCCAGAATTCCAAGGGACGGGGGAGACTGCGGGAACTATGGGATAGCTATGGAATAGCTACCCACAGTGCAACGCTCCAGAAATCGACGCTATCCTCGGACCATGGACACACACCGCCAAATTAACGTGCCTAGTGTGGCCGCATGCAATTGACTTTACAATATCTGTTTTATAAAACCGGTTTATGCCAATTCGAAATTATCCCGTAGTGTAGACATAGCCTTAGAAAGGTATGATGAGCCCCAGACTGCACATTACTGACCAGCATTTTGTGACCTCAAAAGTTGTGGATGTAATGGGTGTAACCGGGACTGTGAGACTGCTGAGCCTTCCAAACCCACCAGAACCTGGGCTGCTCCTCACATTCTGATGTTGATGTCAAGCTGCAAACCTCTGGGCCACCCAGAGGATTCAGGGGGCCTGGGGCAAAGCAATTTGGGGGGCCCTTCAATAAAAAAAAAGTTGCAATACTATAGTCTCGTGGGGGTCCCTGCAGGGCCTGGAGCAAATTGTCTCACTTACCCCCACCCCGCCCATGTTTCCCTGGAAAGGCATTTATTACACAGACATTCACATGCAGGGACGCCCAACTGAGTTACATGAATGATTTCCCAGTCACTCATGAACCATTAATAGAGAGGCTCCAGCCAATTCCCCCCAGCTCTCCAGAACCCTAAACTGTACCATCTTGCACTGGATAGTAGCCCAGCCAGTGTAATCTCGTTATCTAGTTTGCCACTCTGACAAAAGTGTAAAGGACATGCAACATGAGGTGAGATTTCCCAAGCAGTTCAACCAAAACCCCCTGTTTTAGGTAAAATATAAAACAGATTTATTGACTACAGAAGAAGATAGATTTTAAGTGATAGGCATAAAGTCAGAGGTAATTACCTTAAGAAATAAAAACATGCATTATAATCCTACACTTTTAGTCTAAGCAAGAATTGAATTAAATAATATTTCACCCTGATAGATGGTACGAGCACGTACCAGTTCCTCAATACACAGGCTGGGACTATCTTCCAGCCTGGGACCACCCTTTTCCAGTTCAAATCTTTGTCCTCCTGAAGGTCCTCCAGATGTTGGGGGTTGGGGGAGACAGAGGCCCAGTGATGATGTCACTGTCCCTCTTTTATACTTTCTTCTAGCTTGCTGGAAAGATCTTTGCTTTGATGTGGGTATCAGGCAGTCTCAATTGCCTATATGCTCTCTCTGAAGTCTCTGGGACGCATTTGGATGAGTGGATTCCCTTCAATGGGCCATCAGCACATGTCTGGCTGCTCCTTTGTTGTCACTGAAAACTTGGCTGTGGGCATCTCTCAACATCACAACATATTTCAGTAACACATATTGCAGTACTTCATAGCTTCACATACAATAATAATACATACAATCCAACAGGATATTAATGTTCAACAGATCAAATTTTTCAAATGATACATCACAAGGCATACGTTGTACAAACAACATTCACTGTATTTAGTTAATAACCTAAAATGGATTCAGATACACATCTCTGTTTCCTGTTTGTTAGTGTAAAACCATGGTATCACCTAAAGCTTAAATATTACTGCCTCAGGAAGTAAAAGTCCAGGATTGAGGAGGGAAAAAGGAAATTGAGTTTTAAAATGTGATATTGTTCATCAGTGTCTCAGTAAACTATGGAGGCATCTTGAGCAAATTAAAATTTATGGTTTTCAGTCAAATTTGTTTGTGCAGCACCATATACTTTATCTCTCTAGTATGTGGAGTGCCTGGTACAGATGAAGTCTGAGTTCAGATAAAATTACACATGACACTAGGACGGATATGCTAACTCCATGAATTTACTGGTGCCAAAATACAAATTATCTTAAAAGGCCCAGAAAACCAACTTCTAAAGTGGGAGGGAAAACCAACTTCTAAAGTGGGAGGGAAGGTGAGACAGCTCAAGGTGGTTCCTTCAAGTGAAGGGATTAGTTTGCTGTCTGGTACATTTGTATATGCCATTGTACTAGTAAGAGAGATTCAAGGGATGTATACAACGTTCAGATAATGACTACCATTAACATTATAGTATGCAGAGAGGACAGAACCCTCGTGTTATTAAAAGTCAGTGAAACATTGTAACAAAATCCTTTCCTTGTAATAGAATCAATCTCAGTGTATAATCAGAATCTTATGCAGAAAACTGTCACTTTATCATAGCCAGAAGCCTAAATTTGCTCACAGTAGCTGAAGTAAGCCTTGGCTTGAGTAGATTGGAAACCTGTCAGTATCAGGACGTATGATTATGTCCTCATGGCAATGGGAAAGGTGTTTGTGGCACTTTGTACCTCAAAGCAGCACTCTGGAACTCCCATCTTGACCCATGTCATAGAATTATTATATATTTCATACAAAGCATGCCATGTAGGATATCATATGAGCTACTGAAACCTATTGTTCTGTCAAAATATGTATATCACTAGTGTCTGAATTAATGAGATTTTGGTGTATGGTTTTTCTTGAAATACATTGTGAGTTTGGAAGTCACCCAATATTAGTTCTCCTGTGATCACAACAAAGAAGGTGACCAACATGCTGACAGGCACTGAATGATTATCCCTAGCAACTGACCAGCAGGGTAATAGTAAACAAGAAATTTACAAATCAATGACAGTTGCGCAAGCACCACACGATGGGGACTGCTCAACCCTACAACTAAGTTGCACAAGACCACACCAGAGAGATTGCTCAACCCTAAGACTCAGCAAGGCTGACCGAGCATGCCTGGGTTACTATCTTTCAGGCACATGAACTGAGGATATATGGTCTCCTATTTTGGCATAATGCTTTAGCCTTTCTCCTCCCACACCTGTGCTGGAAGCAACAAGAACATTGAGAAGACAAAGACTTGAACTGAGGCGACTGGTCCCAGACTTATAGGGAAGGCGTGAGTACTAAGAACTATAATCTACTTGCAACATTCAGTGGGATGAAAAAACCGTTTGATCCAAATACTGCCCAGTGTAATAAGGTTTAAGATTTAGACTATGCACTTACCTTCTATTTTCTTTGGTAACTATCTCTGACTTTTTATGTCTACTACTTATAATCACTTAAAATCTATCTTTCTGTAGTTAATAAATCTGTTTTATTTTTACCTAAAACAGTATGTTTTGGATGAAGTGCTTGGGAAACCTTTGCTCAGTTTAAAAAGACTTGTGTGTCCTCTCCACATTGAGGAAGGGGCAGACTGGGTAATAAATTTACACTGATTAGGCTTCTGACCAGGGCAAGATGGTATATTCCAGGGTGCAAGGCTGGGGGCTTGGGCGCTGTGCTAGTGGCTTTCTCTGTGTGATTCATGAGTGGCTTAGGAAGCATTGATATAACTTATCTGGTTTTGGGGTTCCACACGCTATTGTGCTGAGTGATAACAGCACATGGAGGGATTTGCTGCTTCTCACTAGCAATGCATTGTGAGAGACAGTCTCATCTGGAGAATTAAGGAGGCACAGTGGTACCCCAGTTCAGGTTGTACCCCAGGAATCCCATCACAGAGTTACCTATAGAAATCTAGGAGATGTCTTCATGCCCCTTGATACCTGGAGTGCATGTACTCAGAACAACGATAAGGGTGCATCACGACTTGGAATGCTGGGGTTCAGAACAAAAGACAAAGGGGTACACCACGGTACCAGAAACAGAGTAAAAAGATGATTAATTGAATCCAGTTTCAGGTGACATAAATAGTACCTTTTTACTGGTAAACAAGTAGGATATAAAAAGATGACTTTAGGGATGTATCTTCAGGGAGCACACCTTCTGCATAAGGTGACTGTAACGTTGCTGCATGGGAGTACTCTTCGGAGATGGATATTGTACTGAATCTTTTCCCTGTTCCATACCAATAAACCTGACTGACACTGGTTATTGGGTCTCTGGAATATATTTCATAATGAACCAAAGTGTGCTCAGGTAACTGACCACACAATTTATCAACAGGGAGAAGGATTTTCTGTTGCATGAAACTATAAAATTTTAGACCCTTTCCATGAGTATGAATGTAGGACAATGGCACTAAATATTGGCTCTATTTTCCACAGACAATGGTGATTTTACTAGCTATCTCACTCCTGAGCATCACAGAGGCACAGAGAACACAGGTGCTATGGATGTCCTGAATCCACCCAGACCCAGTTGCTGCCAGCCTGTTTACTGCAAGGGTGCAAGATGAACACATCAAGAATGTCATGAGAAAGTGTCCTACCATGGAGGAAGAAACCTTTGGGAGAGAATTGCAAGTATCTCCAGGAAAATTTCAGGAGGATACAAGGGACCCCCCAGGCCCATATACAAAGTACTCTGCATGGCCCCCAGTGCATAACCCAATAGGGAATGAAAAGCAGATGTCAACCCTACCCTCTGTTTGTTGTACCTCAACCTCTTCTGATATGAGTAAAACAACCAAAAAGTAAACACCTTTGTCTTGTCAGCTTGGGGTGGACCAGGTGCCATCTTTAAATTTAAGCTCTGTAAGGGAAAAAACATACATAAACTTAACTCAGTTCCCTTCCCCTTCATTGGGTTAATCCACACTTGCCTGGCTGGAATGGCTAGGCTGTGGCAAAGCCTCAGACAGGTCCTGGCTTGTGGCATGGCTGGAGTCCCCCACCAGTCTTCTCCCTACTCTTCCTCCTTGCTGTTAATGGCAGGGGTCTCTGTCTTGGGCTCCTCCCAGATATCCATGGTGGTCTGCGGGGTGCTGGTGGGGTCTCTGCAAAGGACGTCATGCGGTTCCTTGTAGAAGTGTCAACAGCAGATCTATTATGTGGTATCCCATAACTCTATGGATAGGCACTGGCTTCCTCATTTCCCCGGGGGTACTCAACCCCTGCTCCGCCCCATGCCCCGCCCCACTCCACCCCTTCCCCCAAATCCCCACCCCTCCCACCTCTTCCTGCCCCAACTCTGCCCCAGCCCGCCTCTTTACACACCTCCGAGTCTGCCCCACCCTTGCTCTGTGCCCTCCCCCTCAGCCCCTCCTGCATACTGTTGAAATGCTGATCTGCCATGGGTGGGAGGTGCTGGGGGGGAGAGGAAGGAGCTCCAGCCCTGGAGCTCCCATGGAACTGGCACTTATGGCTTTATGCCATTTGAGGAGCTGGTAAGGGAGCGCTTCTATCGCTGGAGACAAATTTATGTGGAGACACATACATGCATAGCTTGATGCACAGCAACTTATGTTGACCTAAATTTGTAATGTAGTCCCAGCCTTACTCTAGTGAAGTAGACGTACTGAAATCAATGGGACTAGCTGTACAGCATGGACCTCAGCAGGAGCTACTGGTACTCAGTACTTCTCAAGATCAGATCCTGATAAGGGTTGCCAAAATTGCAACAGAAAAAGATGGTATTATTGAAATTGAAACAATTTTCCACCATTAGTTTCATAATGATGTTTTGTGAAAGTTCATGAAATTGGGAGAAGGGCTCCTACATCCAGGCTTAGAATTATCAGTTAGTGAGACGGATGGTTGGTTGTTCTGCATTACACTCCACTGGATAGGTACAGGACTCAGGCCCTGAATAAATGTTGTGACATGATAGTACAGGAAATGCAGTGAAAACAAAAGAGCTTTTTAGTGCCACTACATCATGCCACTAAAATATAGCAAGGAGCGCAGGAGTTTGGAGCTGCAACTGGCAGGAAGCAGGGCCTGCAGCAGAGCCAGTTATTGAGCAACCTAAGGAACACAGCTGGCCTGTAGTAAGTTGCCTGACTGGCTCCACCACCTGATTGGTTAGAAGAGTCAGCAGACTGTCTCTTAAGACCAGCAGCAATTCAATGGCTGCTTAAAGTGTTTGCCTGGGAGTTTGATAGCTATTGTGTCTCCTTGCTGCTAGCTGTGCTCCTGTCTTGGACCCAGCCTTTCCTTACTCCAGGTAACCCTTGGTTCTGGTTCCTGACTTTGACTCTGGCATCTGGGGGAATGTCCATGTAGTGATAGAAGCCTGCAGCACAGCTCCGGCTGGCCTGCATCTGCTGACCTGGGCTCAGGCTGTGGGGCTAAAAATTGCTGTATAGACATCTGAGCTTGGGCTCCAGCCTGAGCACTGGGACCCTCCACCTTCACAGGGTTCCAAAACTGATTTTGAGTGTGATGCTTCTGGCTGTAACTCTGCAAGTTTTTAACGTTTATTTCTTCAGATTAGGAAGATTGCAATGATAAACTCACTGCAACACACCTCCAAAATCTGTAAACTCTATTGGTTCTTTGATGTATCTTGATTTAATATGAAACATTCCAGCAGGCTTTTGTCTTTAATTTCAGTTCCTATGGCCCACACTTGGTTAAAAGATGTGGACTCTGGTATAATCCATACCTCAGTCTGTGGTGATCTCATGTCATGTTAATTTACTTATTGATATAGGCAGCTTTTTGTGTAACAATTGCCAATTAATTACTAAGGTGAGATATCAATATAATTTGTCCATAAAAAGTATGCCTTTTGTCCATTGTTAAAATGGTGCAAAATACAAAACTTTAAACGTGGCTGAGCGGGTAGGGTTTTTTGTTTTGTTTTTTTAAATATCCTAATCTTTTTACTGTCTGCCTACATGCTCCCAGTTTGAATCTATGTGAATGATTGATCAAATAATTCAGTAGCCTTCTTGTATTTCACTGTTGTCCATCTGAAACATGATTAACTAATTTATTAATCTAGCTCTAATATCTGGGGAAATGGACACTATAAAGTAGCAATTAATTTTTTGTCAATTGTTTCTGTATGTATCTCAAAATTCCCTTCCAGCTCATAAAGAAAACTGTCCATTCAGATCAGAATAATTCTCTGAATAAGTGAACTGATGTACTATTGTCCTTTATTTCCCAAACAAGGGCTCAGTCATGCAGAATCAGTTTATATGCCTGAACTGCACTGTATTCTCTTGTCCTGCCTTTGAGTTGTATTACACTTCTTAAGTTGTAAACACTGAGATATCGATTTAAACACTCTGACTGTGAAAAATGACTTTTAATCATTAGCATTCTTTGGAGTATCTGTTCAGCAGACTCACTTAAATATCAATACATATATTTCTTTCTCTTGGAAATAGCTATTTATATCATGTTATAAGTTGTCAACCAACATCCAGGCATTATAAAATTAATACAAGCCTATGGTAATTTACTTAGTATTTTACTATTTAAGAAATATTAAGTTGGTTTCTCACTTCCTTGATATTGCGCCTTTTTGAGAGTAGTATAGACAAATCAGGCACAGTGATTAACATTCAAATTGTAACTGACTCCTTGAAGAAAACATTTTTACATTTTCAATAAACCTGGACCTGCAGCTGGGACAAATTCTCACTGAAATCAGGCAGACTTTCTCATAAGTAAGGACATGACTGAGTAACAGAACAGGAGATGTGTTAATAAACCTTAAACAATGGAAAAGTTGGAGATTTCCAGGTATTTTTAAAGAGCAAAGACTCAAGATATCATATTTCAAAATAAGAACCTCCTCCCTTTGAAGTCAACAGGAGTTTTGCTACTGACTTCACCTGGAGAAATATGGCACTATAGTTAATACAATAACACAAGCCACCTAGTGGCTAGACTCTGAAATGAAAAAGGTTCATTTGAATCAGGGTCCCAGAAATGAAATTACTTGGAGCGGGATTTTTAAATATAGTAATAGTTAAACTTTTTTTTAAAAAAAGAACAAACTAATAACTGTCCCATTCTGCTAAAGAGAGGGTGGTGGGGGTGAGTTGGAATGATCCTCTCCCATCAGATTGCAGACTAAGAGGATCCCCTGAAAACTAACTGGTGCAAGTAATGTTTTAAATAAGTGTGTACAAAAAGTTGCTAGTGGTTGGTGTTTGTTTGTGTTTGTGGTAGTACTTAAATGCCCCAGTCAGGACCAGGCCCCTTGTGAAAGGTATTATGTACACAGGCAAAAAGAGGAGAGCTACTGCCCAAAGATTTTCTCATAGGGAAACCTCTTCCCAGTCTGCACCCCATAATGGTTTCTTACTCCAAAGAATCAATGCAGAGCCTTTCCAGTTGTGGACACTACGTTCTGGGGAAAAACTCAATCAGAAAAATTCTTCCATGTGACCCAAACCATAGGTAGCATATGGCCTAGGCCAGGGACTGACCTGATATAGCTATGAAAATAATGTGAAATATAATAAAGCAGGTTTCAGAGTAGCAGCAGTGTTAGTCTGTATCCACAAAAAGAACAGAGTACTTGAGACACCTTAGAGAGTAACACATTTATTTGAGCATAAGCTTTAGTGGGCTACAGCCCACTTCACTGGACGCATAGAACCCCATAATGGAAGATATAGTAAGGAGGGGGGTGTGTGTGTGTGTATATATATATACACACACACCTTTTCATGTTCTGTATGTGTGTTTATATCTCCTTTCTATATGTTCCATTCTTTGCATCTGACGAAGTGAGCTGTAGCCCACAAAAGCTTATGTTCAAATAAATGTGTTAGTCTCTAAGGTGCCACAGGTACTCCTGTTCTGTTTATAATAAAGCAGTATTTGATCCTAAAGGTAAGAATTGTAGGTGACGTTCTTCTCCCTCAAGAAGACTTGAAAGCACTGCTCTAAGACATCCAACTTTTTTGCATGTATGGACCCTTAAATATTGAATGGAGATGGACCCCTCTGGAAATCTTAAACGTAGTGTGCAGTCCCCCAGGGTCCGGACCACAGCCTGAAAACCAGTGCCCTAGAGCTGCCCACTTGGGATCCTGTCGAACAAGCCCCCTTCAGGCTCATTGCAAGCGGACTCTGGGTTTCACTGTAAGGGCTGTCCAGTGCAGTTGCAAAACGC
Source organism: Chelonoidis abingdonii (assembly GCF_003597395.2). Lineage (NCBI taxonomy): Eukaryota > Metazoa > Chordata > Testudines > Testudinidae > Chelonoidis > Chelonoidis abingdonii. The sequence continues at coordinate 40,965,107 of NC_133769.1, forward strand.
TAGGATTGAAATTCCCCGGACAGCGGACAGTCAGCCTGAAAGGAGCGCTAACAGAAGAGGACATTTTCTTCCTGCAAAGGCAGGGATCGGAAAGCACGCTTCCCTCCTTTGCACATGTGCCACAGCTTGGAGCGGGGCACAACTGAAAATTGCAGTCATCCAGCTCTCCTTGGGGCTGCAGTGTCGGGACAATCCGATTCAAACAGCTTGTTGGCTAAGCGGGTTTCCCACTTGGGCCTGCCCTCCTTCCTTATTGAGAGGGAAGCCTCTCTGACATGAAGCAATTTTAGTAACTGACCGCTTCCCCGCTCCAGCAATCCCATTCCTACAGAACAAGCAAAAGAGAGTTAAAAAGCCAGCGATGGGTTTGGGAGAAGACAGGCTGGTTAGGCTTCTCTGGGAGGAAGTTTTACAATGCTAAAAAGCATCTGCCCCGTTTATTTCATACACTTTGGGCTAGATCTTGCAACCCCTACTGATCCTTAGGTGACTATTTCAATGGCTGAGGATCACAGGGTGGCGATTGTCTGTTGGCGATGGTACATTGTGACGGGAGCTCTGTCAGTCAAACTCCCGGGCTCCTAGCTGGCTCACTTGATTCAAACACAGCTTGTGATCGCTGTTTACTGTCAAAAATTCCCCGGTGTTTTGATAGCACGTTGCGAATACCCTTTTGCAGTAATTTCACTGAAGGTGGCAAGTTCCTTCTGCAAAAATTCCAGCCTGAAACTGCCTTCCACGTGCAAAAACCATCTTCTTTCTGCCCTCCCCCAAGGCTTCTTGCTGAGCCTGTTATCATTCATCTAGCTGGCGGGATAAAAAGGCTATTGCTCTGCCTATGAAGGGGTTTGAGTTCGAAGGGAGACACAGTAAATACCCATTTTAGGGGAAACTAAAGCGGTGATGTGGGCAGGGCTGGCACTTCCATTTAGGCGACCTAGGTGGTCGTCTAGGGCGCCAGGATTGGGGGGGGCGGCATTTTGCCATCCCTGGCGGCAATTTGGCAGCGGAGGGTCCTTCCGCGCTCTGGGTCGGGGGCGGCAATTCTGCGGCGGGTCCTTCAGGGCACTTTGGCGGCGGGCCCCGGAGCGAGTGAAGACCAGGAGCACGGAAGGACCCCCCCCCCCCCCCGCGCAGAATTCCCGCCAACCACTGGGAGCGCGGAAGGTACCGCCGCCTAGGGTGCCAAAAACCCTGGATGTGGGGGAGCAAAAATGAGCTCTTAAAAGTGAACCTTTTCTTTTGCTAGGGCTTCTACTGCATGGCCTTTTGTCGTTCGGAAGCTGGTCGGTGGGGAATACAAAGCTGTACATCGCACATACTAGAGCCCAGGGATCAGCAACCCTTGGCTTGCAGCTCAGCAGGCTAAGTACCCTGGCCGGCGTCCGCAGGTTTGTCTGGTCTCTGCTCCCACTGGCTGCAGTTTGCGGCTCTAGCCAATAGAGGCTGCAGGAAGCGGCGCTGGCTGAGGGATGTGCTGGCTGCAGCTTCCCGGGCCAAAGGTTGCCGATCTCTTCTATAGCCTAACTCACACTTGGTGATATGGTAACAGCGGTTTTCCCCTAAGCAAGGGCTTTTTAAAGGGCTAGGGGAGGAGCAAGAGCCGTGTTAAAGCAGGATCCTTAGAACAAGGGAGAATTGCAAGACTGAACATCGTTCTGTAAACTAGCACGAGACTCTGAGCCTGCCCTCACGGAAATCGGGGGGCAAAGATTCAGTGGACGCTCATCCGTGTCCTAAGCGAACAAAGGACTGTCTTAACTTGCCCTCGCGAATGCGTTAGAAATCGCATAGACCTCCTCCTCCTCCTCCTTCCCCCTGAAGTCAGTGGGGGGTTTGCCAGTCTCCTCACTCGGATCAGGGCTAGCTCTAGGGTTTTTGTTGCCCCAAGCAGCGGGGGAAAAAAGCCCCCCTTTGCGATGGGCGGCAGCTCTACCACTGCTGCTTCTACAGGGCAGCCGCAATTCAGCAGCAGGTCCTCCACTCCGAGAGGGAGTGATGGCCCACTGTGAATTGCTGCTGAACAGTCACACATGTGGCCCCTCTCTTCACTGGCTGCCCACCTGCTTGCTATGCTGGTGCCGGAAGCTGGCCCTGACTTGGATCCAGCTGTCCTTGACTTGTTGTTGCTGGCACAGCCCCCTGGGGATGTCAAAGGCTCGCTGAGCGTGAGGTACCAATAAGGGGGAGCCTTGCAAGGCCGAGAGCGCTGACAGCTCCCCGAGAGAGGAGCGGGGTGCGCCGATGCTGCAACTTTCATTAACTTACGTTCAATAGGAACAATCTCCGCTCAGCAGCCAGGACCCGGGGGCGGGACCTGGACCGCAGGTGAAGAGCAGAAGTCCGGGGTGGCGCTGTGTTACTGGGGGACTTGCAATTCCCTACGGAAGCACTTAGCTGTCCCAGTCTTGTGGGCTTCCAATGACTATCCCCGGAACTAGCCGGCCACCAGAGGGGTCTATTGAAAGCCTCTTTCACCAGCTGAAACCTACGGCCGCCCATTGTCTGGCAAGATAACAGCAGCTCCCTTTGGAAAATCAAACCCCGCTCTTCTCCCAGGGAAACTCCGCTGACCTCGCTGTCGGGGAAAGCCCCTCTCGTGCCCAGATCCCCACCTCTCTCCCCTTGCAGGAACATGTGTATGTTACAGGAAAGTCTCGCCGGCCGGCCGGCCCGGGAGAGCAATGCTCGTTCTTCCTCCCGCCGCCGTTTGTACGGGAAAGTCTCCAGCCCAGCCAGGGTTTCCGGGCGCGTGCAGGGGGATGGAGGGCTGAGGCCGGGGGAAAGCAAGGGGACAGGAGCGGAGAGTTGGCGCTGCCGATCTGGTTCTCCAAGGAGATGGTGGTGGAGGGGGATGTCATGGGGGGAACAGATTGGGGGTGGGGGAGAGTTTCTGCCGCTCCAGTCCCCAGACGAGGAGGGATGGGGAAGGTGGCGCTGAGCCAGTCCCCGGAGAAGTGCGGCAGAGGGGTGTCTAGGCAGCTGGGGGAGGGAGCGGATAGGGTACGTAGTGGTGGCCAGTCAGTGCCCAGAGCAGAGCTTTGGGGGGTGGGTGCCCGGGATAGGCTTAGCGGAGGGTGGGGGGGCTGCGGGACTGAGCCGCAGCGCTGGGAGGAGGACGGGCTCCGAGGAGGGAGTCCCGGGGCAGAAGGTGGGGGCGAGGGCGCAGGGAACAGCCCGGGCCGGCCGCTGGGAACATCCCAGCTGGGCGGTCGGGGCCGGGCCCTGGGAACACCCGGGCCGGGCTCTGCTGACGGAACTGGGCGCTGGGAACACCTCGGCCGGGAGCTGCGGGCGGGCGAAGTCGGGCGCTGCGAGCAGGCGATCAGAGCTGGGCGCTGGGAACCCCCCCGGCCGACCGCTGCTATCGGAACTGGGCGCTGGGAACCCCCCCGGCCGACCGCTGCTATCGGAACTGGGCGCTGGGAGCCCCCCGACCGAGCGCTGCGGGCGGGGCCGGGCGCTGGGAACACCCCGGGCCGGGCACTGGGAACCTCCCAGCCGGGCTGCTGCTGTCGGGGGCGGGGCGTGGGGGAACCCCGCCGGGCTTCTGCGGGGCGGGCTGATCAGGGCGGAGCGCTGGAACCGCGCACGGCACAGGTGGAAGGGCGTTGCTCAGCGCGGGCGCGGGGCGCAGGCGGGCGGCCAGCAGGCAGGCCAGCACGATGCCCACGCCCTGCAGCAGCGCCAGCCCCAGCGCGGCCGTGGCGATGTAGAAGAGGTTGTCGCTGACGAAGCCGGAGACCTTGGCGAAGCAGCCGTCGCGGTGGATGCCGCGGGCTTCGGGCGGCAGCGGGCTGTGTTGGCAGCCCCGGCGCGCCAGGCAGCAGCTGCCCGGCACCGAGCCGTTGCGCGCCGGCTGCGCCAGGGACCAGGGCGAGGCGAGCCAGTCGCGGTAGCTCTCGGCCCCGCAGCAGTCCAGGGCGCGCTGCAGGGAGTCCAGGGCGTCCGCCTTCTGCTCGTCCTCGCCGTAGGCGCGCACCGCCTCCCGCAGCCCGGCCCGGAAGCCCTCGGCTATGGCCCTGCGGTAGAACAAGGCCGAGAGCCCCGCTGCCAGCCCGGCCGCCAGCACTGCCAGCTGGAAGGCCGCGTAAGTGCGCAGGAGGCAGCGGTGCTCGGTGGCGGCGCTGAAGCAGCCCAGGAAGCCCCAGACCAGGACGGCGGCACCCGCGGCCAGCAGGATGAAGGCGGTGTTGGGGTACTGATTGGCGGACAGCACCAGGTAGCTGCCCAGCGAGATCTTGGCCCAGATGCCCAGGGTGAGCATGGTCAGCCCCGCCGCCCAGAAGACGAAGCTGAAGGCCATGAGAGAGAGCTTGAGCAGGACCATGGTGGCCCCCTCAGCGCTGCTGGCCTTGGGTGCTGCTATCCGGTGCTGCGGCTGGTGAGGAAGGGCACCCTGGAGAGCTGGTTCTGTGCGCGGCTGGATGCCACCCTTAGCTAATGCCCCTGCAGGGTGCTGCTGGGTGCCCAGCTGGGAGGCTGCTGCTGCAGGCTGCTGCTGGGTGTCCAGCTTGGAAGCTGCCGCTGGGTGGTGACGAGATTGGGGGGTGCCCGTGGGTTCTGCAGCTGCTGTGTGCTACTGGGAGCTTCTGCCCCCACTGGGTGTCCAGGCCAGTCCTTGGAGAGGGGACGCGATGCGGCTCTCTCCCGGCTGCCGCAGATGAGTCCAGCCGATCAGAGTCCTCTTCCTACTCTTCACTGCGGGCTGGGTGGCCAGGGATGCCTCCTATTGCTGCTGGCACCGCCTGCGGCTGATCCTGCTGCTGGGCTTCCAGAGAGTCTCCCTGGGCAAATTGCTGCTTTGGGTAACGAGCGGCTGGGTTTGTAGTAAAAGCTACATCTGTCACACCGAAGGATCCCAGGATGGGAGGAGAGGACCGCCTCCTCCCCGAGCTGTCACTCAGCCCTCCAGAGGCTCCTGCTGCGGCTGCTGCTCCAGCAGCGCGTCCTCCTGCCTGGGCACCAGAGCACCAGCTGCTAAGTCCCTCGTCTTGGTCCCGGTCTTCCCTTTTAGAGCACGTGTGTATAGTTCTGAGACTGCTTTTCAGTGAAGTGACACAGGGCAAGACCAGCGGGCCCAGCACAGATGATTTCCAGGCAAGGCTCGCCGGGAGTCCTCACCTGGAGAGCCAAGCACCCCTGCTCACATACCTATTTAAGAAGCTGGTCACAAGACTGTGTTTGGTTCCCTTTCTGTCCGTCACCGGTAAAATTCCACAATGGAAACTTCTCCCATCCCTTGTGTCTCCCACATCGAAGCCCATCAGATATGATTTCTGGTTCTTCGTGGGGGCTATAGAAGTATCTGGTGTATAGGGGAATCTGCCATACTGTGTTATGAAGAGGAATAAGAATCTTGTAATCAGTCCCTCCCAGCCTATTTTGCGTTTCAGCCTACACGTCAATCCGAGAATAATTCTGTAGAAAACCAAGCTACAGCTTTGAAATGATACTGCATGTCTGTTCTGCTTTGGTACTGCTAGTGCATAGCAAGCAATATGGGATTTCAGAAGGGACAAATAAATAAATTCTTCCGATCTTCCTCTATAGATTTATGGTGCAATAAATGGAGGAGTGTATGTCAGATCGATTGTTTTCTCTCTAGCCTTTGAACTGCACTGTCAAATGAAAAGGTTCTGCTGCTGGAGCCACAAGATTAATTTTTGTCAGAATCTAGAGTGGTATGGGATTACATTCAACAAAGGAACTAGCCCTTTGTAGTTACTGGTTCTGATTTTAATTCTAAGCACTAAAAACAGAGGCCTGATCAAAATATTTTTAGAGAAAACGTACAAATAATGCATTATGGGGTTTTTTTTCATTTTATTTCCTATATTTGATCAAACATAGGACACTTCCTGGAAACAAATCCTAAAGCCTTAGTCAAGGTGAACGTGATTTATTTACCATCGAGTAATTATTAAGTGTACAGGAAATCTTCCTGTTTTTGCTTTGCTAAGTATTAACTTTATTTACCTGGAGATAAGCATGAGCAATAAGAGAAAAAAATAGTTATGCAAAAATGTTCATTAATAGACATTATTTGTACTATAGTAACACCTAGAGGCCCAGGTCAGATGGGACCCTACGGTGCACTTTACAAACCTAGCAAAAAACACTCTCTGCCCCAAGAGTTTGCTATTTAAATAGGTAATACAGACAAAAGGTGAAGCAAGATCACAGACAGCTGGGAATAAAACCCAATACTGTCCAGTGCCCTATCCAGGGGCCCCCTTGCATTTTAGAAACTAGTGATTCATGGAACTTGAGCCTGAGTCCGTTTGTCCTTAATGGGTCTGGCAAAAACGCACAAAGTATGTGACAATCTATTATTCTTTTATTTAGGTTCGTCACAGTGATATCAGTTCACGGGATACAGATATTCCTCAGGTGAATTGTGAGACATAAAACTGAATGCCAAGTGCCTTCAGGCAGAGAAGTGTCATCTATCTCTATCTTTAATATCTGCATTTCTCATATTCTGCTATTACTTTTACAAAATATCTATTACCCTTTTAATAACAGTTGGCAAAAGAATCCTGATGTGTACAATTTTATTGAGAGTCTGCACAGTTAGAACTTTTGTTAACCTGATTCCTTCTTCCATAATGTAAATTCTGGTTCAGATTTGCCCTCATTTTCACCCTAGGTAAATCTAGAGTAGCTCCACTGAAATCAGTAAAAATACTGACTTTTACTGTTTGTCAGTGGTTGTCAGTTCTTAGATAACATAAACAGCCTTGACCAGAGCTGACACTTGGTTTATCAGTATCATAATCTCTAACATAACACAGACCTGAATCTCAGAGGAATATTGAGGATTTTCAGCCTCTAAAGTAGAGATTACTCCTATTCCCCTTTTGTCTGCCAGGTTACACCACAACAGATTACACTATATAATGTTTAAACTTCTGCTCATGTCACAATGCCAGTATCCACAATTAACTGTAGGAGGTCATATGCTTAACAGAAGCTACATGGATATAAGCTAAGCATGTCTGAAATCATACAAACAGTTTAACCTCTCTATAAATACATAATCAACCCTACCACAGTTGGTAGATGCTTAAAGCCACCATCAAATGGATCAGCATCCGCTATGCTTCCTGGACAAAGAAAGCATAGTTCTCCCCAGCCAGCTACACTGGAAGAAAAAAGATTTCATCCTTGGGGCAGGGAGTAGCAAAAACTGAGCCCTTTGGGCCAGAGCCTGGATGTAAATTGGCATATTTCCATTGACATTAATGGAATTCAGCAGTAGAAGAGCGATGGAACTACACCCATTTACACCAACTGAGAATCTGGTCCTTCAGAATGAAATAATAAAACCATATATGATCAGAATATCCTCTTGTCCTCCAGGCTTTTATATGGTCAGAACCGAAGAGGTATATTTTAAACAGAAAGGAGAAAAGGCAGGTAACATTCAAGCTGACAGGAGAAGTAAAGAAATAAGAGTTGCTGCTACTATTAGAGCCATCACATTTCAGTTCTCTTCTGATGGAACCAGAAGATACCTGCAAGCAATGGGAAAAAAAGAACCTGGGGATTACAGTGGATGAGAAGCTGGATATGAATCAATAGTGTGCCCTTGTTGCCATGAAGGCTAACAGCATATTGGGCTGCATTAGTAGGAGCATTGCCAGCAAATTGAGGGAAGTGATTATTCCCCTCTAATCAGCACTGGTGAGGCCACATCTGGACTATTGCATTCAGTTTTGGGCCCTCCGCTACAGAAAGGATGTGGACAAATTGGAGAGAGTCCAGTGGAGGGCAATAAAAATGATTAGGGGGTTGGGGCACATGACTTATGAGGAGAGGCTGAGGGAACTGGGCTTATTTAATCTTCAGAAGAGAAGAGTGAGGAGGGATTTGATAGCAGCTTTCAATTACCTGAAGGGGGGTTCCAAAGGGGATGGAACTTGGCTGTTCTCAGTGGTGGCAGATGACCAAACAAGGAGCAGTGGTCTCAAGTTGCAGTCAGTAGCATAGCTGGTGGGGAGCAGGGGTAGCGGCCACTCCCCCCGAGCACATTTTCCAAAAGCAGCACATTTCCACACAGCCAGCACTGGGCTCTGGACTCGGAAGTCCGGAGCTGGGTTTTGAGTGTGGCCACAGGCTAGCTCAGGGCTCCATACCGTCCTCCAGCATCCCCAGCCCTGCTCACTCACTCCGGGGCTTCAGGCAGCGTCGGCTGGTTGCTGGGCTCCCCCAGGATGAGGAGGAGGAGGCTCCTGCCCACTTGCAGCTGCCCGGCTCCCTAAGCGTCCATGCAGCAGGGAAGGTGGCTCTGAAGCCCAGCTGGTGCTGGCAGAGGAGGTGAAGGAAGAAAGGAAAAGTGGGGGAGGGGAGATGTTTTTTTCTCATGGTCTCTCAGCGGAAGGGGCTGAGGGTGTGGCAAAACCAAGAGGCGAAGGAGCGACTTTGGGTTATTGTCCCCCCACTCCTATACTTACCCCCCACCCCAGTGCTGCGCCCGGGGCTGTGAAACTGTGCTTAGTGCAACTTGTGAAGGAAGGAGGGGTAAAGGTGCTTTAAGGTGCCAGTTACATCTCCTCAGTCTCACTGCTGACTAGCTCCAGACCCAGTGCTCAGAATTAAGCAGTGTTCTCAGGGCTACTGTACTCTATATTAGTTTTCAATTGCTTGCTAAATGCTTCAGCCATGCCACCTTTTCACTTAGCTATATCCTGAATAGTGTTGACTGGGAATGGGTGTGGGGAGTGTAGCAGATGCCAATTTGAGGTGAATAGTCTCTTGGCCAGATTCTACTGGGTTTATGGTGCTTTGTGCTATGGACTGGAGCAAAGTGGCTGGTGAATAACTAGGAATCTGGTTAATAATTGTTCTCTAAATTCAGCTTTCTTCTTTCTCTGTGAATTATCACTAATTGAAAATAGTAGTGTGCAAGTTGACTGGATAATGGTAATAGCATAATCTCTCGTTATAACATTGTAAACCCTACTACCTGATTTTTATATTAAACACTTGCTATAATAATATAATAAATCTGACAGAAACAAAACCAAGGAAAACTTTATTCTTTCTGTGTCTTATTTAAAGTTTTCCTGTAATCTCCTCTTGCTTCAGAATGCCTCATGTGTTACCCATACTGTTTGCAATAGGATTCAACATGTGGCTTGGGTGCTGACTCTTTACTGCTTCCTGAAGAGCTGGGAGCTCAATATTCATCCCAGATAGATACTATATGCAGAAGCACAACTCTGTATATGGGGGGGGGGCGGAATTATTGACCTTGTGCATATGTAATGGTGTTTGTAAGACAAGGTATAATAATCACACTTCCATATTGCAATGAACTGTGGAAAAGTTCCTGTTTGGTGTGAGAGATGTTACTTATACCTAGATGCACCTCCCTTCCCCACTCCCAGCCCTATGAATGCTGACTTGTGAATATCACTGTTGTAGTGTCAGCTTTTAAGAGAGCTTCATATGTACCACTTCTAGTATTATGGTAAGTTAAAACAAGCTACAATATATTGGGACATTAATACTCTATTACAGTGTTTGCATAAGCATATTCAAAGCAATAACACTTAACAGACCAGTATATCCAGGACATTACTAGCACACTCCCCTACTCCCGCCCCAATACTGTTATCTCCCATAGCTACTTACGATGCACTGTTATCTCCCATAGCTACTTACGATGCAGCTTTTTGTTAACACTAAATGGGGAAGAAAGATGACTGATTCAGAACTTGTTTAATGGTTACTTTATTGCTAAAGGGTGTAGCGGGGTGTAGGCTTGGAGGGAGGAAGGTTTCTATGATGTAGGCAAGATTATGTGTTTTATCCAAAACCAGAATATGAACAGTGCTGGTCTTCTTGGTGGCTGGCTGACCTTGAATTATTGTCAAAAGTTAGAGGCCATTCCTCAAATTTTGGTTGAGGATTCCATTGATAAAGGGATTGGCCTCAAATACCTGGTTGTAGGACTCTTCCATGGTGTATTTTTCATCAGGGATGGCTCTAGGATTTCTGCCGCCCCAAGCAAAAAACTTTTGGTCGCCTCCCCCTTTTTTTTTGTGCCCCCCTGCCTACGGCCCCGCCCCAACTCCACCCCTTCTGAACCCTTTCCCCAAAGCCCAAGCCCTGCCTCCTCCCCCAGGTGTGCCGCATCCCCCCCACCACCTCATTGCTTCCTGGGAGCCCCCTGCGACCTCCCACCCTAGCTCACCTCTGCTCTGCCTGCTGCCCCAGGTGTGCCGCCGCTCCACTTCTCCCCCCTCCCTCTCAGGTGAGGGAGGGCAGAGAAGTGGAGTAGCAGCACATTCAGGGGAGCAGGCAGAGCGGAGGTGAGCTAGGGTGGTGGGGGCGCATGAAGTAATGGTGGGTAGAGGAACCGCTCCCTGCTCCAGCTCGCCGCCTCCCCCGAGCGTCCTGCCGCTTGGCTTCTCCTCCCTCCCAGACTTCCTGCGCGCAAGCCTGGGAGGGAGGAGGGAGAAGTGGAGCAGCGGCGGCACACTCAGGGGAGCAGGTGGAGGCGGAGCGGAGGTGAGCTGGGGTGGTGAGCTGGGGTGGTGGGGGCACTTTTTCCTCATGCCCCGGAGTCGGCACCTATGATGAAATTAGTAACTGGAAAAAATGGCCAGTATTTTTTTTAAACCTGTGACAATTATAAACTACAGTATTCTGTCATTTACTTTCTAGAATCTAAAGTATATCTAAGTATAATCTAAAGTTCTCCTGTGAAATGCTGGCTGTGCAAACCCTTCTGTCGCTGGATCATTCTTGTGTTTTTATTTTAAGTACAAATAAACATGTATAACAAATTTAAAATTATGTAATTAGTAATTTGATATGTCGGGTGGCGCCTTTTCTTCTGTGTTCGTTCCCCCTGATGTTAGAACCTAGCTATGCCACTGGTTGCAGTGTGGATTGGTTGGATATTAGGAAAAACTATTTCACTAGGAGGGTGGTGAAGCACTGGAATAGGTTACTGAAGAAGGTGGTGGAATCTCCATTCGTAGAGGTTTTTATGGCAGGATTGTAACTTGCTGAAATTAAGATTTAGTCACTAGAAAGTGTATTTTGTTTGTAACTAGACCTATGTCTTTTATTCTTGCTTAGTATCACTTAAATCTTTGTTAATAAACTTATTCTTGTTTATTAAAAAATCATCTCAATACTGTGTATTAAATTATAGGGTGAGTCCTCAGTTAGCCAAACAGACTGATATCTACTCTGCCTCTTTGGAGGCAGCAAACTTAACTTCTGTGAGTGTCCAGTGAGAGGGACTGAGAAGAGACATCTCTGGGGACCTGCAAATTGGGGTTCATTGATTGTTACCAGCAAGGCAAGGTTTGGACTGAAGAGTTTGCTGACAAGGAGGACAAGCTGGTGTGTTTTAGCAGCAGCAAAACTCTCAGTTGCTGAGGCTGAGAGAGGTACACAGGGGTTCACAGTTCTGGGTACCTTGAGTAAGATGTCACAATACCCATTCCACCCATCACAATAGGAAGGATTATAGTTCTACATGGCTTCTTTGGGGAGTTATGGGGAGTAAGGCCCTATCCCTGCCCTCTTTGAATGGCTACCTAAAATATACTCGGACCGTGGGTCAAAGCAAAAGGGTGGGTGGGATGAATAATAGGGGTGGTGTGGCTTGATACTGTCCCCATAAGTAAGTATGAGGAGGGAAAATGGAAATGAGGGAAACCTGAGTTTTTCAACATTTAAAGCCACATTATCTATGTAAAGTGTTGGTTGGGGGGAAATATATTGCATCATTCTAGGCCTGTCTCCAGTTTGTGCATTGGTTATGAATAACCACAGAAGTCTGCAGATGTTCCACTTGAACTGAACTGTGAATTTACAGATGTCAGGAGAACTGTTTTTTCCTCACAACTAACAATTAGCTCTTTTATGAGTCATTTGTCTCTCTCAGCAGTCTTCAGAGCAGTTTTCTCAACAGTTTTATCATTTCTTTCTCCCTCAAAACCACTTGGCCTGAGATTTGGTCAGAAGGTCAGTCTACACAGTGTCTACGTGTTTACATTTCCTTGAATATTGCCAATATCTGGTGGATAAATGAGATTTGAAGCTACATGGGTGGCTGACTGTAACTAAGATATTGTGGCAGTTTCTAAAGCTTTGGTTTACTAAATGCAGATTTTTTTAATTTAAATAATTTGGAGGAAAATCCACATTTTCTTTTGACCATTTTAGGAAACTGCTGTAAGATTAAATGCTGTAAAGTGACTAGTTTTACAGAGTGATCTAAACCAAAGCATGTGTGAGAAACAGTTGTAAAATTATAGCTCAAACCCTTTCAATTACTTACCAAACTACTGATATAATCATGAAGTGAACAGTGTTTTTCTTTACTCAGTCTATTTATTTATCTGAAATGTGACCTCTAACTGCCGTGACAGGGGAATATCTAGTGGTTAGAATATAAGACAGGGAGTCAGGAGAATTGCATTCTTTTCCTTCTTCTCCCACTGATTTGCTGTCTGACCCTTGGCAATCACTTAACCACTCTGTGCCTCATTTAATCTATCTGTAAAATATGGATGATAATACTTCCTTGCATGATAGGGATTTTGTGAGGCTTAATTAAATTAGTAAAGCACTTTCACATCCTCAAACTAGGTTCACTTGGGTCACAAAACAAGATTTTCATGAAGTTACTTACAAAGGAATGCTGTAAATGGTGAGGCATTGACAAGTTTTTCTATGCCATCACTGTATATTGCTGATATTATTTATTTATACAATGGAAGCACCTATGAGCAACAGTCACAGACCAGGACCCCATTGTGGTGGGTGCTGGACAGAACAAAAGGATGATCCTGTGACGTTTCACTCCATAATGTTTTATGGAAATATGCTTATGAGTGTGAATCTAATGTAACCGGAATATGCTTTATGCAAAATGTCTCTTGTGAGGTATCATTAAAAATCTTATAATCTACTGAGTGTGTTCATCCTCTTTGTATGAATGTATTATTCTTGTATCTTAAACTAGGAATACAAAGTATAACTCTGCGGTCTTATTGTAATTATGCAAAGTGTGGGCCATTAATGGTGGTTTGGAAGCTTGATGGCTCCCATTGACTAGGACAATTGGTCGTAAGTGGTTTGTTTACTTATAAACCTTCCTGGGTGGGTTCAGGCCAGCCCTGGAAAAATGGAGGCTAGGGTCTCACAGGACATGTGAACATGTCACTTGATACTGAAATCTATCTTAAACCTGGTGCTTTTCCTTTTAGAAGGAGGGGTGGGGACCCAGAGAGACAAAAGATTCCCGCCTTGTGCCAAAGCTATAAAAGGGATTGGAACAGAACAAAGGGGGCTGCCAGTCATGAGAACACTCCTGTTTTCCACCCAAGATGTCTGCTGGAACTAACAAGGACTGTACCGGGGGAAAGGATTAGGCCCAAACTAGGAAGGAGTCTAGTCTGTGAAAGAAGCTTATTGGAACATCTCTGAGGGTGAGATTTTACCTGTATTCAGTTTCTTAATGTATTAGGCTTAGACTTGCGTGTTTTTGCTTTATTTTTCTTGGTGACTTACTTTGTTCTGTCTGTTATTACTTGAAACCACTTAAATCCTACTTTTTATACTTAATAAAATCATTTTAGTAATTTAGTAAGTGATTGATACCTGGGGGAGCAAACAGCTGTGCATATCTCTCTATCAGTGTCATAGAGGGCGGACAATTTGTGACTTTACCCTGTATAAGCTTTACACAGAGTAAAACTGATTTATTTGGGGTTGGATCCCATTAGACACTGGGTGTCTGCTGAACAGTTTTTGGTTAAAATCTGCAGCTTTGGGGGAATGGATCAGACCAGGGTAGCAGGCTAGTGTGTCTGGCTCAACAAGGCAGGGTTCTGGAGTCCCAAGCTGGCAGGGAAAATGGGCTCAGAGGTAATCTCAGCAATCAGGTGACAGTCCTAAGGGGTTCTCTGTGACCAAACCCATCACAGGTCCACATTTTGAGAATGAGTGATACCCTTACTCATGTTAGGTAGCACCTAACTCCACAAGTCCCATTGACTTCAATGGAACTATTAGTGAAGCAATGTGCTATGCAGTGTGAGTAAAGTAGGCCCATAGGAAGGTACTACTTCATTTGAGTTGAGCCCTTTGATTGTTTTAAGCATTATATTCTGCTCTCCTTAGATCTGATGAGTGATACCTTTGTACAAAATTGAACAAAATAGGACTATTTATCAGGGGCTCTGTTGTAACTTTGCCATCTCCCAATGAGTAAGGATTACCACAATGCTGCACCATGCCCAGAACACACCAGAGAACAAAGTGTCACTCAGAGAATACTATTGCTCCCTGTCATAAACAGATGGCTAAGGGTCAATGTTTCTTTTACCTGTAAAGGGTTAACAAAGGGAACCAAACACCTGACCAGAGGACCAATCAGGAAACTGGATTTTTCAAAGCTCCGGGAGGGAATTTTTGAGTGTGTGTCTTTTGTCTGTCTCTCGGCTTGAGCGGGATCTTTCTATCTTCAAGCTTCTAATCTTCAGTTTCCAAGTTGTGAGTACAAAGGTAGAAAAACAATAGGCTTTTATTGTTTTTTTGTATTTACATGTGTGTAGTTGCTGGAATGTTTAAATTGTATTTCTTTTTGAATAAGGCTGTTTATTCATATTTTTCTTTTAAGCAATTGACCCTGTATATTGTTATCTTGATACAGAGAGCATTTTTATGTCTTTTCTTTCTTTTTATATAAAAATGGCTTTTTTTCTTTTTTTTAAAAACTTTCTGTTGGCATTTTCTTTTTCTAAGGGAGACTCTGGGATAGAAATCCTGTGCGCAGGACTTACGGTCTCTCTCAGGGAAGACTGGGAGGGAGGGAAGAAGAGAAGGAGGTGGGGAAGGTAATTGCCTCTCTGTTTTTGTTAATTCAAGGAAGTTTAAGATACAGTATCTTCCAGGATAGACTTACCCACAGAGGGGAGTCCACCCTGCGAGAGGAAGTAAAAGAAGACAGGGGAGTGGGGTTTACTTTGCCTTGCTTGATGTGGTATAAAGGATCAGGGCATCTGAGTCTTGGTCCCCCCAGGAAGTTTTGGCTGGGGGAGATCACGCGTTGAGCCAAACCTCTATGGAATTTTGGCTGGTGTGGCCCAGCGGCTATGCAGACTCCAAGTGGTAATAAGCTTGGGTTCCTGGCAGGCCACCAATTTTGGTGAACTTCAGGCTTCAGAATTGGGATTTATGCTTTATGATCAATGAGTGGGCGACGATTGGGAAGATAGAAGCGACCAGTGGAATATATATTCTTTTTATTTTTTTTTTCTTTTTTTTTTCTTTTGTACTTATTTCTCTTTTTTTTTATTCTGTTTTTCTAGTATATCACTTTTTTCTTCTAAATAAATAAATCTCTGCTAGGGCTTTTAAGAGCGAGAGCAAGGGTTTGCGTTAAAGGAGCCAGAGAGAAACCTTTTTTTTCTGTTTCTCTCCTGTCTCGATTTGGCTTGCGATTACGAGAAGAGCCATACAGGGTGACAAAGGGCGTCTATTTGGTTAAGGATAGATTCCGACTGGAATCAAGTCACCAGCAGACACACACACCGTCAATTAACTATAGAACCAGTTTATTTGATGTAGAGTTGCTAGGCAAGACTTCCAGGAGGACACATGAGAGCAGCGTTCAGACAAATATACCCGATGGGCCCCCAACACAAGAAGAACCAAACCATGACTACCAAGGGACCTGAAAAGGCAGCTCGCAGACGAGGACGGCGAGATAAATCAGAAATGCGACCACAAGCGACGACTATGAAAAAACCACACTACAAACTAGAATAAACAAAAAAGAGGCTGGAGCTGAGAGAAGGATAAGCGAGGCAGCCAGGAGGAGAGCTGGAGCATAAAAGAGAGCCTCCAAAAGGAACAAGCAGCCAAGATGCAGCCCTCAACTGCGAGAGGGAGAACACACAAGAGATGGAAAAACAGAGGGGGCCTACAAACAGGCCCTGGCCTATACCAGCGAACTACAACAAACACCGCCAATCTAACCACCCTTCGCCTACTTTTCCACCGCACAAGAAACTTTCCCACTATAAGGCAGGTGATGGAACTGGAGGCCTTCTTAGAACATTTTGAAAAGTGGCACCTGCTTGGTACAGGATTGCTGACAGACAGTATAAATTGGTGAGTGAGGTCACAGTTCAGTGGACCCTTCGCAGGGTGGCAGCTGAAATTGCAAACGGGACAAAATGACGAATATTAAAAACGTTGACTTCAAACCAAGGCAGATTTCAGAATGGGGATAACCCGATCATGCCCGTCGGCGTTCGAAAACCACAAAAGTGAGAAACCAGATGCTGTCATTTCCGACACGCTACTACGTTGGAAAGATTATGAGTCCTGGAATATCAGGACCAAATTTAATCCTGGACGAACTGCACCTCCTCATACAAATGAGCAGTTCTTGGATGGTTGGTTCCTGAGGGATACATAACATGAGCTACTACAGATAGGAATAGACCCCAAAAATCTCACAAGCGGGGGAGTTGATTTGTGCAAGTGTGGATGAGGCAGAAAGGCAAGAACCTAACTTGTCAAGGGGCATGAATACCCAGGGGGCACCGGCGAGACAAATAACGCTACAACGCAGGGCACCAAACCCGAACAGCTACAACCAACAATTCCAGGATCGACTACCTACTCCTTCCCCTCACGATCTCCAGTAGATCACCTGACCCAAGTGAGCATCAGCTTGGTGGAAAGAAGCCTTAAAGTTTGTCATGAAATGGTATCATATAAAGGCAAGCATGCCCAAGCCCAACCGGGTGCAAAGTCATTAACACCACCATGCATTACCAAAGATCCCCCTAGCGCCCAGATCTCATCCAAATCCCTGGAGCGAAGGGGAAATCTAGAGAAGTGGGCGGAAAGAAGGTTTACCTGCGTGGAGGACACGGTGCACAAGATGTCGCTTATCCCCGATCTTCGTGGTCCTCACACTCATCAACGCCAAAGCCAAAATGACCATTTACCCTTCGGTACTAAGCTTAGACTTGCCTACAGCTGAACTGCCTGTTCAATACATAAGGTGGTCAGGAGTGTGGACTTTTTGCAGTCTATGACAATTTATTCCAATCCATGCTACTGGGAAAGCCTTGGCCATCCGTGAAGGGGGCCAGAGAGTGGAAGGTTACACAAGCAAGCCAGCAGCTTCCAGACCCATCCTGTTCTGAGCCGTCCACGAAGCCCGTCTGTGTTACGGACCCGGGGACGAGTAGTGGACCCGGATTCCCTCTGGGTGGAGTAAGGCCCCCTTCTACACACAGAGTTAAGTTCCACAGCTATGCATCAGGGGTATGAAAATCCACGACTCCTGAAACTAGTTATCTGACCTAACCCCCAGTGTAGACAGTGGTAGCTCAACAGAAGAATTCTTCCATTGACCTACATACTGCATCTCAGAGAGGTGGATTAACTATGCAGACAGGACTGTCATTCTAGCAGTGGTTTTCAACCATTTGTGGCCCAATCATCACCCAGCTGCGGCCCATGTGACATCCTCAGGGCCATACAGGGAGTATATATGTTGTGTGGATGCAGCCCACCTAACACATAGAGAACTAGATGTGTGGCCCACAATGGTAAAGAGGTTGAAAACCACTATGCTATAGCGTGTGTTTCGAGTACAGAAAGGTCTTAAGTTACTTCAGTTTTTTTCATGGAGCAGCTTTTACACTGTGTGCCCTGGCAGCTACTCGGGCCTGGTTGGAGACTGGGTTCCACTCACTCTCCATTCCCTCTGCCATCTCCCTGCCCACTTGTTTGCACAGGAAAGTATTGGATGAATAGCCCCAGATTTGTCCCTGACAGCTAGATTGACAATCTGAGCAGGAGGGTGAGGGGGACCCTGCTACCCTGCACAGCTGAGCAGGGGGGTTGACAACTTTGCCTAGCGCAAGTGTGATCTTGGGGCAGAACCTGGCCTTAAGTTTCTTGGTAATGGGCCTCAAGAAGCAGCAATAAAAAGAGTGGGTTTCTCACATGGCTAAAGGAAATGACCTGAAAAAAATAGCAATCTACCTTGTAGATCAGCTGCTTGTACTATTAATAGCAAATACAAGAAATTCCTTGGATTAATGATTTACATGTAATGTTTTCTGTAATCTTAAAATATAATAAACATTAAACCCTGGATGTAAAGTATAAGCCTTGCAACAGCTCCAAAGAATATCCATGATCAATGCCTTGAGCAAGTCTAACCATCAAGGCAAACTCAGTGCTTTTTCCAATTACATCACAGAAAATGATTTAAACACTGGACATTTTCAAATAGATCTGGATGCTAGCCCATCCAGCCACATCGGGGATAGTTAAATGGCTGGCAAGAGCTGGTAATATAAATCCCAGATGTAAAAAAAGAATAAAACATTCAGGCTTCTCTTTTCCTGGCCTAGAAACAGCTTAGGGAGGACCAGTGCATGTTAAACATTTACCAGACTCTTGGTCTGAGTGTGAGAAGTGCTGATTACAAATTACTGGTCCCTCTCATGTCCCACTGACTTTATTGGAAGTTGAGTGCATTCAGTGTTTCACAGAATTGGGTCCTATGTGATAATGAGTGTTGTCAGCAGCCAGGCATACTGACAGTCCATAAGTCACATGACACTAATCTATACTTACCTGTATACACACATGCATAAGTGGGACTTCCATATTCTGTTGCGTTTAGAAAGGTCACCCAGCAAGGATCTATTCTCTCTTCCACTTGCGTGTCATAATATTCTGCCACCTTTTTACCTTTTGTTGGTTTTGAAACTGTTTGAATTGAAAGGACTTGCTTCTTTCAAATCCGTTATCTTTTCTCACTTGATCCTGAACAGATGTCATAATGATAACTATGGGCTAGATTGCAGCTTTCCCACAAGCCCTGAGCCTTGTCCTTCTTGGTCTCCCTCTTGCTTCTAATGTATTTTAGAATGTTTTCTTGTTACCCTCTATGTCTCTAGCTAGTTTGATCTCATTTTGTGCCTTGGCCTTTCTAATTTTGTCCCTACATACTTGTGTTAGTTGTTTATATTCATCCTTTGTAATTTGACCTAGTTTCCACTTTTTGTAGGACTCTTTTTTGATTTTTAGATCATCGAAGATCTCCTGGTTACTCCAGAGTGGTCTCATACCATACTTCCTGTGCAGTGGGATAGTTTGCCCTTGTACCTTTAATAATGTCCCTTTGAAAAACTGCCAACTGCCTTCTATTGTTTTTCCCTTTACACTTGCTTCCCATGGGATCTTACCTACCAACTCCCTGAGTTTGCTGAAATCTGTCTTCTCGAAATCCACTGTCTTTATTTTGCTGTTCTCTCTCCTTCCATTCCTTAGAACCATGATCACTTTCACCCAAGCTGCCTTCCACTTTCAAATTCTCAGCCAGTTCCTCTCTATTTGTCAAAATCAAATCTAGAACAACCTCTTCCCTAGTAGCTTTCTCCACCTTCTGAAATAAACAATTGTCTCCAATACATTCCAAGAACTTGCTGGATAATCTGTGCCTTGCTGTGTTATTTTCCCAACAGATGTCTGGGTAGTTGAAGTCCCCAAGTCCTGTGCTTTGGATGATTTTGTTAGCCTTTTTAAAATCCACCTCCTCATAATGATATAAATGAACTTATATTTGATGCTGGTCAATGAGTGTGTCACAAACATGTATTCATGTAGGCCTACACTCCTTCCTTCCTCTCACCAGTGCAGCTGAGCTGTGCTTGGGATAAGACTGGATGTGGGGGAAAGGAAAAGTTGGTTTTAAGCCACCTTCCTGTTTTCTCAATCCTGGAGCTGGACAGGGATTGGTATAAGATCCCTAGTGGATCCCTGTGTAAGTTATAACAGCCTTAGGATCCTAAGGGGCTACTCCAGCAGTTTTAGGTCACGACAGCATGGGGATTTCCTATATATGCCCCCCTCTAACTCAGCTATCTTTCTTGCATCACAGCAATCGCTACTCAGTGTGGGAATCACTATCATGACATTACATTACCAGAGGATTTCCCAATCCTTGGGTGCCCAGATCTATCAAACTTTATAGTTGCTTTGCATTACTGGAGCAAAAATACTCTATCCACAAGCAAAACATCACTCTAATGTGTCAAGTACTAGTCAAAGAGAGTACACTGCGTACAAGCAGTACCTCACATTGGTATCTTTCCTTCAGTCATTGCAATAATTTGCCAACAATATTCTGTGTCCAGCTCAGTGATGGAGAATCTTGCTTAGCTGCCCAATAAGGGCATTTTGTAGGAGCACAGGCCAATGAACCTTCTTCAAATGGTCGTGCTTCCTGATTGGGCGGGGGAGCCAGCAGCCTGCCACTTGAGCTTTGCAGCGGCAGCAGCACAGTGGCCGCTCAGCGTGTACCACACCTGTAGCTTTTGCTCCTTGCTCCAGCCTTGATTCCTACCTGCTTCAATCTAATCCGTGACTCCCTGCCCTGATTCTGATTCAGGCTCCAACCTCTGGCTTGACTTCTTGACTCTAACTTTGGCTTACCTTTCGGGTTGGTGTTCCCAGTCATGGCTCCGGTTCTCACTTGTGGCTGGCTTCTTTACCCTGACTCGGGTGCGTGCCATTACTCCAAACTGCCACTACAACCAGCAAGCAAGGTCCTGTTCCACCCACTAGGTATGCAGCCCATGCCCTGGCAGCCTTAATCATTTTCTTAAACATCATTATTCCTGTCCTTGGAAACTGTCTATTGTACCATTCACTCAGGATCACAGCCTATCACGATTAATCAAGTGCTCATCATCATGATTTTGTACCACAGCATTGTGTAAGAATTAGAAGTGGCTGGTAGCACCACCCGTAGTTAAGACTGGCCAATATTTCCCTTTATAAGACACTTTTCAGTTGCTTGTGGTTCTTTGCCAAACTTTAACTGTTTGGGTTGAAATTTTCCATACTAGGTGTCTGCCTCGTCTCTGGCATGCCCGATGAATTTGATGGTCCAGGCTCCCCAAGTTGATCAAGGTCAGGTTCGAGTGTTGAGTAGTTAAGCTATATTGCCAAAGCTGAGCTGATAGTTTGATAGAAAGAATGACCCCCTCTGCGTTGTTGTTTGCCCTTTTATAGGGTCCTGGCAATGCCCTGAATATTCATATCAGTGCCCAACCTACCATGCCCAAATCTTATTTCCTCACCCAGATAAATCTTGGAGAACACTTCTTCTATAACAGGGATTGGCAACCTTTGGCACACGGCCTGCCAGGGTAAGCACCCTGGTGGGCCGGGCCAGTTTGTTTACCTACTGCTTCCATTCGGAAAATCACGGCTCCCACTGGCGCCAGTTTGCCACTCCAGGCCAATGGGGGTGGCGGGAAGTGGTGGCCAGCACATCCCTCAGCCCACGCTGCTTCCCGCCGCCCCCCATTGGCCTGGAGCAGCAAACCATGGCCAGTGGGAGCCTTGATCGGCCGAACCTATGGACGCGGCAGGTAAACAAACCAGTCTGGCCTGCCAGGGTGCTTATCCTGGCGAGCCGTGTGCCAAAGGTTGCTGATCCCTGTTCTATAGACTAACATATTATGACATATATTCATATGTATTAATATTGATTATCTCATCCCAAAACCATTACCTTTGGCCTAAATCATGACTTACATATTCTGCAGTGTACCTGTGGTTACCAGTCTGTTCCAGATTCAGGTAAACACATTCAGTTCTCTGTTCGGTTCTCCATGCAGTTCCCCAAAGACAAAAAGGTGTAAGGGGTAGGCCATTTATCTATGCCAAAGGTTATAAACACTTATGTTAACTTACTCTAGCTTAATCGTACAGGTTCCTTGCGCTACAGCCAAATATTATGAGAATATATACTGGAATTTGGTATAAACAAAATCCCTAACAATATAATCAATCAAACCAATTAAGAAAACACATTATGCAATATAGCAAGCTAGCAGACTAGCCTCATGGGCTATAATCCATAGTGCCTGATTCTCCACTTTTTTTGCACCTTGTATAATCATTTACAGCAGTGCAAAATGGATATAAATTGCTACCATGCTGGTACAAGCAGCAAGATGGACTCAAGAATCAAGCCTTGAGAGTTGTGACAGAGGAACTTCTCATTCTGCATCCTCTCAGCCCTTTTCTGCATACTCTATTATAATATCAAGTGTGTTGTCATAGACCTTGCAGATCTCCATGTTTCTGTCATGAATCTGGTATATTCATTAAGCTAGAGTCTACGTTCCTTGATGGCATCTCTGATGGCTGGTGGAAAACCGTCTAGTAAAAAGAGATGATTTGGCAAAAAAAAGCATCATCTCACGGCTCTACATTCAGCAGTTCAAAGCATGCTGGAATGATTCCAGGTACAGCTAGCAGAAGAACAGCACAGGAATCATCTGTAATACAATTCCAGTCATTATTATCACTTCTAGGAGAGGGTCATCTTGTACAGAACTTGATTTTAGTTTATCCTTGTGATAGGGAAACAGCATGTGTATACTCTATGAGCACAGGTTCCCGATTTAAACTAGGTTTAGTCAAATTAACAAGCATTCTCAAATATTCCATTGCCATTTATTCCACTTCATAATTAGTGAGCTATGAGGTGAACAACAGAATCCGTATACAGACGTTTTTGGTTGACCTATGCTGAGAAGTGCTGTTGGTCGTCATCATCATCAATGGATGGTGTCTGCAGAGTCTTCTTTATTAACATCTTCAGTATGTTTCCTTAAGTAGTAAGTGTCACATTTTTCATGTTAGCAGCTAGGTCAATGTGTTTAGCAAAGCACTTAGAGGGCATCTTCATTAACTGTGGTACGCAGTCTCAGGGCTGCCCAGAGGATTCAAGGGGCCTGGGGCAAAGCAATTTTGGAGGCCTCTTCCATAAAAAAAAGTTGCAATACTATAGAATACTATGTTCTTGTGGGGGCCCCTGTGGGGCCCGGGGCCTGGGGTGAATTGCCCCCCTTGTCCCCTCCCCCACCCCCCGGGTAGCCCTGCGCAGTCTGCGAACATGGATTTAAAGTAATCATTCACGTCTGTGTAATAGACATCATGCATTGCTGTCCATTTGTAGCCTTCATTTCCTAAAAAGTGCAGCAAGTTTGGAAGGTAACCAAACTTGTCTTACCTTATTTTCAAAGCCTTCATTGTAAGAAAGTTTCTGTCACAATTAGAAGGCACCTGTTCTTCATGTTCACATGGTAGCTTTTCACCATTTTCCATAGTATGATTCCTTTCCAACAGGTTTTTTTTCTTCCCCTTATAAATCCTGACCTTTCTCAGGAAATACACTACCAAAAAAGCAACTTGCAGTTTTCTTGGTCCAGTGGTTTCAGATGGAAAATGTTCTTGTTCCACATCTTCAGTGATTGCCTTTAGCAAAGCTTAGCTGCAAATAAGGAGCAACTGGTAGCAGCTTCACATTGTTATTATTATATGTACAACCTTCTTGACAATCAGTAGTTTTTTATAGGTTTTCTTACAGTTCTTTTCCACGGTGTAGTTCTTAGGATTTTCAGAAATCGTTTTTGTCTATGGAATAAGTACCTCCTGCAGGAGCTAGTCTCTCTTTATCTCAGGATCTATCGTGAGAACATAGAAACAGTTTTTGTCTATGGAATAAGTACCTCCTGCAGGAGCTAGTCTCTCTTTATCTCAGGATCTATCGTGAGAACATAGAAACAGTTTTTGTCTATGGAATAAGTACCTCCTGCAGGAGCTAGTCTCTCTTTATCTCAGGATCTATCGTGAGAACATAGAAACAGTTTTTGTCTATGGAATAAGTACCTCCTGCAGGAGCTAGTCTCTCTTTATCTCAGGATCTATCGTGAGAACATAGAAATTAGCATTTTGGCTCAGACACCTTGTCCAACTAATCAAGTATCCTGACA
This sequence comes from Chelonoidis abingdonii, assembly GCF_003597395.2. Lineage (NCBI taxonomy): Eukaryota > Metazoa > Chordata > Testudines > Testudinidae > Chelonoidis > Chelonoidis abingdonii. The sequence goes on from NC_133769.1 coordinate 40,988,977, forward strand.
TTCACACCCAAAGTTCCAATTTTGGTGTGTATGATTATCTCATGAGATTGAGACAAAAAAATAAATGAGTAAAGTATAAATTATATCAGCAGCAAATTCAACCTTTCTTCCAGTCTTCTTTCAAGACTCAGGTTAAGGCACTCAGATACAATAAAACATCTTTTCCATACATTCCTGGTTTACATGATCCTATCACCAAGTATCAAGCGACCCTTTTGTCATAAACAGATAGTTAAGAGTTAATAGAACAGAAGTACTTTATATCTCTTTTGCCTGTAAAGGGTTAACAAGATCAGTGAGCCTGGCTGGCACCTGACCAGAGGACCAATCAGGGGACAGGATACTTTCAAATCTTGAGGGAGGGAAGTTTTTGTGTGTGCTGTTAGAATTTGGTTGTTGTTCCCTCTGGGGGTCTGACGATTGACAGAGCGCAACCAGTTCTCTCCAATCTCTCTAATACAGCCTCTTATATGTCCAGATAGTAAGAACTAGATAGTTTAAGGCGAGTTGGGCTTATGTTTGTTTCTTTATTTGCAAATGTGTATTTGGCTGGAAGGAGTTCAATGTGTATTTGGCTGAAAGAATTTTAATTTGTACTTTATATACTTAGGCTAGGAGGTATTCCAGTGTCATAGCTGAAAAACGAACCTGTACCTAATCCATTTTAAATTTACAAGATAATTTTTACTGTTTTTTCCCTCTTTAATAAAAGTTTTCTTCTTTAAGAACCTGATTGTTTTTTATTATGGTGTGAGACCCCAGAGGACGGGGTCTGGATTCACCAGGGAATTGGTGGGGAAAAGGGAGAGAAGGCTAATTTCTCTCTGTGTCAGGATACTTTCTCTCTCTCAGGAAGAGTCTGGAGGGGGAAGAGAGAGGAGGAGGATAAATTTCCTCTCTGTGTAAAGATCAAGGAGTTTGAAATCACAGTGATCTTCCAGGGTAACCCAGGGAGGGGAAGCCTGGGAGAGGCAACGGTGGGGGGAAAGGTTACTTTCCTTGTGTTAAGATCCAGAGGATCTGTGTCTTGGGGTTCCTGGGCAAGGTTTTGGAACCAGAGTGTACCAGGCACTGAAATTCCTGGTTGGTGGCAGCGCTACAGTTCTAAGCTGTAATTAAGCTTAGAGGAATTCATGCTGGTACCCATACTTTGGACGCTAAGGTTCACAGTGGGGATTTATACCATGACACCCTTAAAAATAGACAGCGAGGGAAATTGTGGATTTATGGATCAGAAACTCCTGGTTTAGTAACAGGGAGCTCTTCACCAATCGTTCTTAAAGTGAAAATAACTATTTAGAAAAGTTGCATTCTAAAAGTATTGCTCACTCCAATCTTCTCTATTTATTGTACAAAAAGTCCAATGACTAAATTATTGCTAGCTAAAAACAATTAAACCATCAAATATCCCTGTTATATTTACTAACCAATGGAATTCATGAAGACAAAGAGACTCTTCACCTACAGAAAGTTATTCTTGCATGTAAAAGTTTGCATAAATGTGGCCCATACTGTCAAAACAATAAAGAGCTTCATTTAATCTTCTGTTAGTAAGTAAAAGATTACTTAGGGATTGATCCAATGCTTATGAATATGCTTGAAATTAGATTTTTTGCTGCAAACATCTATTTCACTGTACCCACAAAACCGATTGAAAAAATATTTCCATTGATAATACTCAAAAGTCGCAGACAGTCGTTTCATCAACGACTTAGATGTTGCATAGAAAGTACGCTTATTACCAAACTAGGAGGGAGTGCAACGCTTTGGAGGACAGGGTCAAAATTCAAAAATGATCTGGACAAATGGGAGAAATGGTCGATGGGTAAACCAGATGAAGTTCAATAAAGACAAATGCAAAGTGCTCCACTAGGAAGGGACAATCAGTTTCACACATACAGAATGGGAAGAGACTGTCTAAGAAGGAGTATGGCAGAAAGAGACTAGGGTCATAGTGGAACCACAAGCTAAATATGAGTCAACAGTGTGATACTGTTGCAAAAAAAGCAAACGTGGTTCTGGGATGCATTAACAGTTGTGTTGTAAACAAGACATGAGGAAGTCATTCTCCCCTCTACTCTGCGCTGGTTAGGCCTCATAGATGTAGTGTCCAGTTCTGGGCACCGCATTTCAAGAAAGATGTAAATTGAAGAGGGTCTAGAGAAGAGCAACAAGACATGAATATTAAAGGTCTTGAGAACATGACCTATGAAGGAAGGCCTGAAAAAATTGGGTTATTTAGTTTGGAAAAGAGAAGACTGAGAGGGACATGATAGCAGTTTTCAGTATCTAAAAGGGTGTCATCAGAGGAGGGAGAGGGAGAAAACTTGGTTCACTTTTAGCCTCTTATGATAGAAACAGAAGCAATGGGCTTAAACTGCAACAAGGAGATTTAGGTTGACATCAGGGAGAAAGTTCCCACTGTCAGGGTAGTTAAACACTGGAAATAAATTGCTAGGGAGGTTGTCGAATCTCCATCTCTGGAGATATTTAAGAGTAGGTTAGATAAATGTCTATCAGGGATGGTCTAGACAGTATTTGGTCCTGCCATGAGGGCAGGAGACTGGACTCAATGACCTCTCGAGGTCCCTTCCAGTCCTAGAGTCTATGAATCTATGAATCTATGAAAGTAAGAAAAGCTGCTTGAGAACATAGAGTATATTTTAAGAGTATTTACTTTGTATATTCTGCATATGATGTTGACAATTTGTGTTTTAACAATTTATAAAGCATTAACTTTTTGTTTCTCAACACTTATTGTCATTAAATTATTGTTTTACCCTCACTGTGTTGTCTGACACCCTTCCTAATTTTCTGCAACTGTGAAATTTTAAATGGCTAAAATAGGAAAATAAAATCTTAAAAATAAACATTGATATCTGTCAAAATTATTAAAAAGATAAAATCCTGTGCTGCCAAGCCAATTTATGAAGTTAATGGAAGTCTTTCCTTTGACTTCCGTGGGCTTTGGATCAGGCCCTAAGGCCCTGATTCAGGAAGAAACTTAAACACATATGTAACTTTAAACATATGAGTATCCTATTATTATTTATTATTATATATTATTTGTACTGGAATAGTGCCTAGGAACCCCAGTCATGGACTACGGCCCTATTGTGCTATACACTCCCACAGATGTGCATGGATTTTTATAGGCAGATTGAGATAGTCCTGAAAAAACTAGCTTAAGTGGCAGTAAAGCCCTGCCTATTGTTTACTGACATTGTTTACTACAATGCTGGCAAAAGAGACCATGTGGTACTGTATATCAGGAGTTACTGCAGACATTTCTCAGTGATGACAAACAGGGCAAATTTTAAAAAATAACTGATGTCCCAGTTGATTTGTTTGTTTGCTTACCTTGCGTAAAACGATTCAGCTTGTCCACAAACTCCTGGCACCTCTGATACCTCAATTCAATTTTCTGAGGCAATTTTTCTGGTCTGTGGCTGACAAAAGGGATGTTTCTGGAGAGATGTATGTTTTGTCTTTCATCCGTCTGCCTCTTTTTTCCTTTTTTGTCTTCTCCTCTGTCTGTCTTGTGTTCTTTGGTTGTCTCTGCGTTTTCTTTCTACACTTTTGCCCTCTACCCCCTCTCACCCCCATTTCCCATTCTCCTGTGTTTGTCTTCACACACCAATCATCTCTAACTGTAGATTCCAGCAGGTCTGGTGCCTAGCATCAAGAGAGCTACTACTGATAGCTGTTCAGTGGGAGTCGTGCTGCTAGAAATCCCAGATGGAGAGCATGCCATGTTGTCTCAAAGAATAAAACGATTTGTTGACAAGGGATCATGTCAAAGGTGCTCCATCTGAGCCTGAAGTGACCCCTGCTCTACAATGTTTCCATTACATTTAAGGGGAGGTTTATGCTCCCTCTAGTGGCGAATTTAAGATAAACATTTCTTTTTAAAAAAACAACTATACTTAACTGCCTGAAGATGTCTCTCTTCAGTACAGAGAGTTGTGGGTTCTGAGCTCATTATTGGCTGGTTTTCATCATTAACTGAGTAATTCATATCTGATATTTCTCAGAAGGCAAACTCAATAATTAATTTGTCAAGGCAAAATTATGATTTGATCTGAAACTTTTTATTTGGTGTGTACAAAGAAAAGTTAAAAGCAAAAAGTACAGTCAAGTACAAGTGTATCTATTAAGAGAGCCAAGTAAGAAAATGCAGCCACTTAAATAACTAAATTAATTAAGAATCAATTAGGGCGAACTTGGTTCCTCTCTGAACTTTTATGGGTCTAGCTACTGTCAATCTGAAGAGCGGAAGGATGATGCTAATGTAACTTAATTTGAATTTTATTGAATTTAGTCTTCTAATAAACTCTTTTTTAAGAACAAGATATTTGTTTTAGCTGTCCCAGATAGAGATTACCTTTTCCTTTTCTGCCCTAACTTCTTATGCAATCTAATTATTTCAAATCACATATAACAATAATACAGCCAGACAAATTCAAATTAGAAATGAGGCGCAATTTTTTAACCACGAGGGTGGTTCACCGTTGGAACAAACTACCAAAGAAGTGACAGATTCTCTATCTCTTCATGTCTTCAGCTCAATACTGGATGCCTTTTTGGAGAATATATGTTAGCCAAATGTAAACACAAGTTTTTGGACTCAATACAGGAGTAACTGGTGACATTTAATGGCCCCCTATGAAATCTATGAAGCTATGAGGCAGATTCTCAGCAGGGTGCCATTTTTGGATTTTACCCTTAAAATCTTGCATTTACCAAATCAGAAGGGAGTCTGCCATTATGAATTGCCATTGTCCTGGAAAATATAAAATGATAACTTGGATTTATTATTTATTATATATGGAAGCCTGACAATGAACTGGATTTCCTATGCAGTGGTGTATCAGAATTTCAGTATATTCTAGCCCAGGAATTGTGGACAGCCAATTACATCAACAGGGAAGTGAATTAGAGTATGTGTTCTGCAATGGGATATACAGACCCACACTGACCAGGAAGGGGTTAAGGAGAGCCTGTGGATCCAGTCAGCCCCACCCCATTACACCTGTGCAAGGTGTTTAGCCTAGAGGGAGGAGATAAAGGAGGTAGGAGATACAAGAGGAAAAGCCCAGCTCTGTGGTGGCTGACTGACAGAGGGAATAGACCTCTTGAGTTAGCGTTTGGAAATAAGGCTTCACTTGGGTCAGAACTTCAGCAGAAACTACCTTTAAACAGCCTAGAAGGAAGAACCAGCTGTGGCTAGAAGCTATGTAGAGACCCCTACATAGGTGCTGGAACTAGGCGTGTGGGGGGTGTTGCTGCACCCCCTGGCTTGAAGTGGTTTCCATTATATACAGGGCTTACAGTTTGGTTCAATGGCTCTCAGCACCCCCACTGTAAAAATTGTTCCAGTACCCCGGGCTCCTATGAGTCAGAGCCATGTTGGGACAGGTAGGCCTGGTGCAAGACCTTTGTTTCTTTTGTTTAGCATAACTAGTTTGGCTCCCTTTTGTTTTAGGACCTGCAGAAGTATCAATGGGGGAAGAGACTGTGAGGAAAGCCGAGCTGTAGGCCATAGCAGGAAGCAGCCCAAGGATATGGCAGAGGATCTGAACAAACAGACTTCTGCTTCTGTGGGGTCCATGGGTTGGAACCCAGAGCCTGGGTTCCCCTCCCAGTCCACCAAGGGGGGAAGTGTGAAGATCCTGAAGCCAAGGGCTGGCAGGTCCCCAAAGCCTGAAGTTAGGCTGAACCTCCAGTGTGACATTGCCAGACTATTGGTGTGCTGTACTTGGGTTTCCCCAGAAGGGGCAGGGCTAAAAGCATGGGCAGTGGGTATAATAGGCTAGGGTATGTTCTGCCTCCCCTGGCACTGGTGCGGCTGCCGGAGCCCCCGTTGTGGGGTTTGGCAGGTTCCAGGGTTGGTGAAGGAGGCACAGACTGCCTCCCCAGCTGCCCTGGAATCTGCATGGAGTATCAGAAAGTATCTTCTACGTACGCTTTTTCCCTGGGCGGTTGGCTCCGAGGAGAGGAGGCACGGCATGGCTGTGGCCAGCCCCGGGCTTCTCCAGGCAGGGGAAGGCTCGGCTGGCCTGGGGCTCCTCTAGCTGAGGTTGGGAGTGCTCTGGGCTGCGGCTGGCCTGGGGCTCCTCTAACTGAGGTGGGGAGCACTCTGGGCTGCAGCTGGCTTGGGGCTTCTCTGGGAAGGTGCAGGGTGGGGGTCAGGGCTTCGTCCAGCCCAGGGGTACTCTGGGGGCGTCACTCTCTGGGAAGGGAAGTTGGGGGGGGCACAGGGGTCTTGTGGCTCTGGCCGTGGGAAGGGCATGGGTGGAAGGAGTGGAGCTGGGGTCTAGCCTCCCCAGAGTGGGACTCCACCCGCCACCCATGGCTTAAAATGACTTGGCTGTAAGGACGAGTCAAAGGGAGAAGCACAACACGATAGGACCAGAGTGGCTGTCAACAGGGGTTGCCAAAGGAGGAGGCGAGCCTTTGAGCAGCTACACCATGCCCAACCATGAGTGGGTGCATATGTAGTGAGCAGACTTCTAGAAGTGGTGGAGAACATGAGCAATTGATCCCTCTCAGTCTGAGGGGAGAGTGACTCTGGTAGCACACTTGGGACAGCACAGGAAACTGGAAATCAACCAGGATCAAGTTCCCAAGCTCTACCTGATGGAACAGTTCACCCACCTACTCCTTGCCAGGAGCAGGGACTGTCGGTGACATAGCCTTATTCATGAGAAACATTAGGGCTGCTGGGGCAGCTTTGGAGATGCTGTCATGTTCATGACAAGTCCATGGGGATGTTAAATCTAAGGGGGGAGGGATAGCTTTGTGGTTTGAGCATTGGCCTGCTAAACCCAGGGTTGTGAGCTCAATCCTTGAGGGGCGGCACTTAGGGATGGGGAGCAAAAATCAGTACTTGGTCCTGCTAGTGAAGGCAGGGGGCTGGACTCAATGACCTTTCAAGATCCCTTCAAGCTCTGTGAGATAGGTATATCTCCATATATTATAAGCCTCAAAACATGAGGAGGCCTAGCTAGGAGGTCCAGTGACATGAGAAGGGACCAGACCCAGGAAGCCAATCTCCAGGGGCTTGGTAAATCACTAGGATTCTGGATGGTGCTGACTGGGAAACTAGTGCTGGAGCCTCCCCTCCAGAGGCCAGGAATCTGCCTTTTGTGAGGGCACCTGGGACACAGATACTGTGATTGGCCTCATGGGGGCTGTAATTATGGACAGGCCTGTCCAGATAAATGGAAGGGAAGTGGATGGGCCTGGGCAACCCTGGATGTATTCAAACTTTGGTTAGGGACCATTTGGTACCAATCCTGGTTACTCCCAGGAAAACCATCTATTTACAATGCATCCATGGGAATGTTAAATCCTATCCTAGCATGTGCATGCAAATAATGATAGGAAAGCTCAGAGGATCCCTGAAGCACTTGGAGGAGAGGAAGAAGATCAGGAAGAGTCAACATGGATTCACCAAGGGCAAGTCATGCCTGACCAACCTGATTGCCTTCTTGATGAGATAACTGGCTCTGTGGATATGGGGAAAGCAGTGGATGTGATATATCTTGACTTTAGCAAAGCTTTTGATATTGTTTCCCACAGTATTCTTGCCTGCAAGTTAAAGAAGTATGGAATGGCTGAATGGACTATAAGGTGAATAGAAACCTGGCTAGATTGTCAGCTCAGCAGGTAGCGATCAACGGCTCGATGTCTAGTTGGCAGCCGGTATCAAGCAGTGTGCCCCAGGGGTTAGTCCTGTGGCCAGTTTTGTTCAACATCTTTATTAATTATCTGGATGATGGGATTAATTGCACCCTCAGCAAGTTCGCAGATGACACTAAAATGGGGGGAGAGGTAGATATGCTGGAGGGTAGGAATAGGGTCCAGAGTGACCTAGACAAATTGGAGGATTGGGCCAAAAGAAATCTGATGAGGTCAACAAGGACATGCAGAGTCCTCACTTAGGAAGGAAAGAATCCTATGCACCGTCTACAGTCCTGGCGGACCGAACTGGATAACAGCAGTTCTGCAGAAAAGGACCTGGGGATTACAGTGGACGAGAAGCTGGATATGAGTCAGCAGTGTGCCCTTGTTGCCAAGAAGGCCAACAGCATATTCGGCTGTATTAGTAGGAGCATTGCCAGCAGAATGAAGGAAGTGATTATTCCCCTCTATTTGGCACTGGTAAGGCCACACCTGGAGTACTGCATCCAGTTTTGGTCCCCCCACTACAGAAGGGATGTGGACAAATTGGAGAGAGTCCAGCGGAGGGCAACAAAAATGATTAGGGGGCTGGGCACGTGACTCACGAGGAGAGGCTGAGGGAACTGGGGTTATTTAGTCTGCAGAAGAGAAGAGTGAGGGGGATTTGATAGCAGCCTTCAACTAACTACCTAAAGGGGGTGTTCCAAAGAGGATGGATTTAGACTGTTCAGTGGTACTAGATGACAGAACAAGGAGTAATGGTCTCAAGTTGCAGTGGAGGAGGTTTAGGTTGGGGAGGAGTGTTACAGTGGGTCGGTGAATGGAAAGGCTGCCTGAGACAGTTTGTATGGAAAGCCCTTGTGGCATGCTGTCTGGAGTGGCTCATGCCTGAGAGTACCAGTGGTTGCACTGGCCCTGGGCGGGGAGGGAAGAGGCGAGCGGGGGCAGAGCAGGGGTGAGAAGAAGCAGGGCAAGGGTGAAGCATTGGGAGAAGGGGTGGAGTGGAAGCAGGAAAGGGTGGAGTTAATGGGAGCACCCCCTGGCAGATTAGAAACTTGGCGCCTATAGCCTGCCTGGTACTTGTTTACACGCTCGGGATCATATGTGTGGTCAGGAAGGGATTTTTTCCCCAGGTCATATTATAAATGTCCTTGGTGAGTTTTTGTCTTCCTCTGTGTCTGCAGCGTGGAGCATTGGTTGTTTGTCAGGATTATGTGAGTATATCTCACTTACTCAATTTCCTGCCATTGCAGGGGCCACTGGCACTGGTGCACTTTGGTCCCTTCTGTTCTCTGCCTGTAGCACATAATAGTTTGGTCTCCTGAGAGCTGTAAGACCCTGTTCTAATTTCAGTTGTTGGGTGTAGTATGCAGGTGTTGGGTGGGGTTGGTGTCCTGTGGTATACAGGAGGTCAGATTGGATGATCTGATGGCCCCTTTTGGCTTTATATTTCTATGACTCTATGAAAACCACATCCCCTTTCAACTTTCAGTCGCTTGACTTTGATGTCATCACTTCACTAGTTCTCCAGTCCCTATGAAGTCTTTCAGGGCAGGCAAGACCTGAATTACTAATATAAAACACAGGTAACCCCCTCCTTCCTGCAGTTGTTTTTTAAAAGACCACTGTGATGTTATGAGTATAATATAATATCTCATTGAAAGGTGACAGGGCCAGAAAGAGTTAATTAACTCACCTCACCGACTGACCTGACCCATGGGTGAACCTTAAGAACTGGTTAGCAAGATATGTAAATGAATAGAGCTTTGAAATGCAAGTCTGCATTGTTAGAGGTAGAAGGGGAGGTGTTTGCTCAGGTCTTGTGATGTAAGCAAACAAGTCTTGTCTATTGCTATAGTTTTAATTCAAAGATCAAAAAAGGAATATTAACATTTAAGATGATACTTGAGTGAAATAGTATTATTGTCTATGTGTCTCTTTGAAGGTTGTGGTAACCTGTATCTGAACTGTTTAATGGATAAATTACTCTGTGCTAATTGCCAGGATGTTTGGGAGAAGGAGTTAAGCCTATTGTTTTCTCAGGCCGAAAGGCTGCTGGAAATGTATAAGAACCCTGGCACACGATCCTTCTTCATCTCAGATCTGCTTTGGGTTTCAAGAGGGGGAAACCTTAAGCCACAAGGATTGAGATCCCCAGTCATTGACTGGAGCCACCCTGAATATGGAAATTGGACTATAACCTATGGACTATTTCTAAAAGGACTTTTGGCAACTACAAGCTCACCTCTACTATGTATCTGAACCTCAAGAATTGAATTCAAGTCTGTATGTATATTGATCTTTTAACCAACACTCACTCTCTTTTCTTTTCTAATAAATTTTAGCTTAGTTAATAAGAATTGGCTATAGCGTGTATTTTGGGTAAGATCTAAGTTATAATTGAACCTGGGTGTGTGGCTGATCCTTTGGGATTGGAAGAACCTTTTCTTTTATATGATGAAATAAGATTTTCAGGAATCATCATCATATCTGACAGGTGTGTCTGGACGGAGGCCTGAGGCTGGGCACTTTAAGGGAACTGCGTGGTTTAAACTTCTAAGTAACCAGTGAGGTACTACAGAAGCTTTTTTGTGCTGGCTTGGTAAATCTAAGTAGTGGAATAACCACCAGCATTTGGGATTTGTCTGCCCTGTTTTGTTTGCAGTTCACCCTGATTGAGTGACCTCAGCTGGCTCCCACGGGCAGCACCAACACAACCACTCACCTATACACACACACAAGCCACCAACACTATTCAGATTTTCTGTATACATCATCAAGAAACATAAAAAGGCACAGGCTCAATTTGTGTGTGTGTGGTCCTTTTAATGTCTCCTCAGTGCAGTGCAGTGCAGTGCTGACACAGCAGCTGATCAATGAGGTCCTGCTTTGGAGCCCCCTAGAGGAATGTGTACATTTCACTAAAGACACTTCAAAAATGTTCTTCACTGCCCTACCGTGGTTGATGGCTAGTCACTGAAGCTCTTCTGCTGGTGCTATGTTGGAGCCCCCTACTGAAATACTCTATACAGTCTAGGCACTGGAGCAACTGTCCTGCATGGATCCTGTATCTGGAAACGTTCTTCCACAAAATCAACAGCTGTGAGTGGTCTATAGAGTTGGGAAGAAAGTAACTTTAGTTTACTCTGATTTTCTTTTTCCATTTTGCTGACAGTGCCCAATGTTTCACCTAAACATATTAAAGAGTTTTAAAATAATCTGAAATGTGATATCCTGAAAAAAGCACATGTCAGCCTCCCTATTGCTGCCTCCCTATTTCCCATTGGGTTTTGTCACTGGCACCAAAATTATTCCAGGTCAACAATGAAGTTCTCAAAAAGAGACACACGGTATTAAGGCCAACTCAAAAAGCCAGATAGATCTATTATGCTAAGCTACTTAGCAGACAGCAATAACCTACCTAATAACGGGTAATTAATTCAATTCCATTAATTCAGCATTCAATTTACAACCCTCTCTTCCTCAAAACTACAAAAAATAAATTAGAAAAAAAGCACAGCTGTCAGCATTGTCAACTATGTCACTTGAAAAGTTCCTGCAACGGGCATCTCTAATGATACAAGCAAGCCTGTTTTTGTCAGCAGCTGCTGAGTCCTGCAACCCTTGGGACCCTGACTGTAGCCATGCTGCGGCTTCCTCTGCCTGATTGGTCCCCACCCTTTGGAGCACTTCCTCTTTGCTTTCAAAAATGTTGTGCACCATAGAGCAGGCTGAAACAATACAGAAGGTACAGTCAAGAACATTGTTTCTCTGCAGAAGGCCCCTCCATCTTACCTTTGTCCTTGCAAAGGCACATTCAACACCATTCTGCTCCTGCTGAAGCAGGAGTGAAAACAGTAATCCTAAGTGGAAGCATATGCTCCTGTTGACATAACCAGAGTATAATGTCATAAACCAGGGGAATAATAGGTCAGCAGGGTCTCATACTATCTCAAATGAATGTAGGAATTGCCAGACCAGAGTAGATCAGTAGGTCCCATCTAGCCTGTCTTAGATGATGATCTGTACCAGATGGTTTCTGAAGAAGGTGTAAGATTATAGAGGACATCTGTGGAATAAGCTGCTCATTGGGGAAGTTTCTTCCTAACTCATCGCTCAGTGGTTGGCTTATGTCCAGAAGCAGAAGAGTTATACCCCTTATAAGTTGAGTTGATCATACCTAATATAACTGTTCGTGTTCTCTTCCATGTCAGTGTCTAATCCTTGGTTGCATGGTAAGTACAAACTATTATTACTTTTAATGGAAAGCGTAGTTCCTTGTCATATCAAGAAGCACTAATATGTTTGTACCTCATTTTGACATACTACATATTTCCTAATCAATTCAGCCCAACTCTGATAATATGTTAATCAAGTAAAATATTGAATTATTGAATTTCATCCTATTTACTTCAGACCATTTCTCCAGTTTGCCCAGATCATTTTGAATTTCAATCCTATCCTCCAAAGCATTTGCAATCCCTCACATCTTGGTATCATCCGCAAACTTTATAAGTGTACTCTCTATGCCATTATCTAAATAATTGATGAAGATATTGAACAAAACTGTACCCAGAACCGATCCTTGCGGGACCCCACTCATTATGCCCTGCCAGCATGACTGTGAACCACTGATAACTTCTCTCTGGGAATGATTTTCCAACCAGTTATGCACCCACCTTATAGTAGCTCCATCTAGGTTGGATTTCCCTAGTTTGTTTATGAGAAGGTCATGTGAAACAGTATCAAAAGCCTTACTAAAGTCAAGATATACCACATCTACTGCTACCCCCCTACCCACAAGGCTTGTTACCCTGTCAAAGAAAGCTTATCAGTTGGTTTGAATGACTTGTTCTTGACTGTTATTTATCACCTTATTATATTCTAGGTGTTTGCAAATTGATTGCTTAATTATTTGCTCCATTATCTTTCCGGGTATAGAAGTTAAGCTGACTGGTCTGTAATTCCCCGGGTTGTTCTTATTTCCCTTTTTATAAATGGGCACTATATTTGCCCTTTTCCAGTCTTCTGGAATGTCTCCTGTCTTCCATTACTTTTCAAAGATAATTGCTAATGGCTCAGATATCTCCTCAGTCAGCTCCTTGAGTATTCTAGGATGCATTCGTCAGGCCCTGGTGATTTGAAGACACCTAACTTGTCTAAGTAAATTTTGACTTTTTTCCCCCCTATTTTAGACTCTGGTCCTACCTCATTTTCACGGGCATTCACTGTTTTAGACATCCAATCGCCACTAACCTTCTTGGTGAAAACTGAAACAAACAAGTCATTAAGCACCTCTGGGTGAAAAGTGATAGCCCTGTGGCCAGCCAGAGACCAACACTAATGTGAAAGAACATTTTGGTTAAGGACACCAGAGTAAAATGCTGCTCATACAGTAAGTGCCATGTGATTAAAGTCTATGGAGAATGGAGAGCGGATGCTCCTTGGGTTTTAAGATATTGACCAAAATACACCCTTCACCCTATTTACATGTAGACAGTAAAGAAAGAACAGAGGGAAAGAACACGATTAGTCTGACTCAGATGGAAGAAAGGCTGAGATGACCGGATTTGGATGTGTGGATCTAGCAAGACTAGGAGTAAATTTTCAAAAAGCACTGAAATGACTCAGGGGCCCTAAGTAACTTAGGCCCCTAGGAATCTAAATCCCATTGCCTTTCTGAAACATAGGCTCCTAACTGTCTAAGTCACCTTGGTACTTTTAAAAAATTTACTCTTAACTCTTTGCTTCAGGCTTATCTTTAAACTTCCCCTACTTATGTTTGAGGAAATAAAGTACGATGCACAGAGCTTCAGTCTAAGCAGGTGATTTAATGATACCAACAAGACTTTAAACGTCAGAAAACCATACACTGAAACCTCCATAGATTTGTTTTATGGGGAGCCAGGTGGCCCCTGAGTAGGAGCTAAAACCTTTAAACACACACTTTAAGCTCTGCCTATTGCCCCAACGCTGCTCCAATAGAAGTAGGAGCAGGAGCAAGGGCAGCCCTGGGTGACTGCATCAGCGGCATCTACTGCAGTTGGTTGACTTAGTTGGTGCTGGTCCTGCTTTGAGCAGGGGGTTGGACTAGATGACCTCCTGAGGTCTCCTCCCACCCTGATATTCTATGATCTGCAACAACAGTCTAACAGGAGAGGCAAGCTCTGCAGAGCCCGAGACTCCCATCGGTTTCCCTATGGGCAGGGGAGCCAGCCACGTCTCCAGGACCGTAGCAACAAAGAACGTGGCCCCCTCCGAACATATGTCCGGGGCCCCTTACAATGCAGAAACTGGAATGTGGTATTTATTTTATACAATATACAGGGTTCATATTATGTATACATAGGCCTACAGTGTACATGTATTCCATATTTATGCAAAGCGCTTCTTTCGAGCCTTGTTCTCCGCAAATTGGTTAATCAATGCGTCATAGTCCAGAGATCTGGCAATCTTGTTTCCAGTTGAGATAACTGCAAGCGCAGAAAGCCTGTCGTCTGTCATGGTTGAGCGCAGGATATTCTTGATCAGTTTCATTCTGCTGAAGCTCCTTTCAGCACCAGTGACAGTAACTGGTGTGGTCAGAAGAATTCTGATGCAAATGCAAAGATTTGGATATATCTCCTGAAGGCTGTTCTATATGTACGTTAAAAAATTGTTTGCCGTGACAAGTCCTCTCTCTTTCTCGATGACATAAATAAAATGATTCAATTCCATTATGAGTTCGTTGACATCAATGTCTCCCATTTTTCTTTCAAAATTTTTGCTGTGATTCTCCAGTTCATTTTCTCTGTGACACTGCTTCAGGCTGTTAGCGTTGTACAGAAATCCAAACAACTTATACCACTCCACGAGTTGGTCAAATCGCGACGAAACAGAAGATATGGCCTGATCAGTGAGAACAAGATAGAACTGCGATTTGAATTTTTCTTCGGCACAAAGATTACTCGAATCATCAGCACATTTGTAGGTTTGACCTGTCGGTCAGGCATAGTAACCGACATCTATTGACAATTCGAATTGCAGGGCTTTTCTGAAGAAAGAGATTTCTGGAGAAATGTTGTCAAAACGCTGGCTTGATGCGTTTATTTTCTTGTCCGAAGAAACTTGCATTTCGAGGAAGTACTGAAAAGCTCAGCGACTCCTTTCAGAATTGGCACGGTTTTTGGACTGTTTTGAATTGCTTGCAAAGTATTGTACTGTCCTCAGCGAACTTTACAGAGGATTAAGAGGCAGAGACCGTTCAGTACTCAGTCCACAGATCACGAGTCTGATTAACTTGTTGCCAGTAACTTCAAGAGGCAACACGACGCAACTTAAAAAAGCCAAACATCTTATCAGTTATTTTTGGATGTACTCCCAAGTGTCACTGAAGAAACGATGTCTGTCGGTGTTACTTTGTGAATGCAACGTGAAGCTGGTGTCCAATTCGTGAAGGTTTGTGGTTTTCTACTGTTCTTTGTCAACTGATGGGGATTATTGGAAACGTTTTCTGAAAAGGCCAACAACTTCAGATAGCCATGCTGACATGAGGGCCACGCTTTATTATGGCGCAATATGAGAGGAAGAACTAAAGGGTTCAAGGCACGTATACTAGACTAAATGACGTGCTTGTTATGTACCGTGTGGGCTCACCTTGGAATCTTGTGATCTCAGAGCGGCAAGTCCATTGAAATTATGCGTTGACTTTTTCGTTGATTACAGATATAGCTTTCTATTTTCTTCTTTCACCTTCATACTCAAGAAATTGCATTCTGTTAAATGGGTTTGTCGGACGTCGTTGGAGTTCGAGATTGATGCTGTGAGCCAATTGATGTATCACCATTGAAGATTGTCCAATGCTTTTGTTCATCTTTGCGAGATATGTCTCGAAAGAGATGGCATACAGCAGATCAGAGCCAGTGGCGGTTTTGACCATAATTAACTACCCCCGCCCCCCTTAACCCACCCCCCCCCCCCCCCCCCCACCCCCCCCCCCCGTTTAGCCCCCCCTGGCCTTTGTTACTGATGTTACAGTTACGAGTATACTATGTTCACGTCAGTAAACGCATTAATTCGAGTCACCAGATGGTGTAATTGATGTATCTTGCAGGCAGAGTCGGTGCTACATATGATAGTTTTTGGAAGACTTATCGAATATAGGATTATACTCGGGTCACATAATGCACGTTGAAATAGGCAGAGCATTGGGTATTGACGGTAGTGTTCCAGAAACCAGGGTGTGACGTAAGAAGAGAATATTTGCTTCGGTTGATGACCTTTGCCTGTTTCATGCTGCTGAAGTCTTTTTGACAGTGCTTTTCAAGCAGATGTTTCACGACGTAGCGGTATGTTGCCAGTGCCCAAATAATTTACAACAAAAACAAAAAATGGCATCTTTCTGAACTGAGTACATTAACCATGAACCTCTTATTTTCTCGCCATTTGCCATGGTTCGATAGAAATGAGGACTTGTGAACCTCCGTCTTTCCTCGTTAAATGGAAATTCATAACTTTCATTCTGCTGCGGTGGCCACATGCAACAATGTCACACACTTGCCTGTCGATATTATAGACGGCCAATCTCCTGGATCATCAGTCAGTGGTTCAGATTCAGATACTTCTTTCCCGGCAGCAGCTGGAATATCTGTCACAGTTTGTTTGGTAGAACAACTGGCTTCACCTTCGACCTCACTTGAAGCACTTCTGGATACTTCTGGATACGATTCATCGCTGCTAGAGCTGTCCGTTTCATGTGCCTGTACCTGTACATTGGATTGCAGCGCAAAATACGTTGACAACTTTGGAATTTTCTCAAGTTCCTTCTCGGCATCTTTTGCTGCCTTTCGTTTACTAGCTCCCGCTCTTATACATTCTCTTAGACATCACAAAGCACGCTTCTGCGTTGGAAACGATAAAAAACTAAACAACTAAATTAATAACATTTATCCGCCGACCGCCATTAACAGTGCAAATACACATTCTTTGAATGGGTCCAACTAAAATTCAAAACTGACCGACAGACAACTGCTATAGCCAATAGCATTATGATGTAGCATAATGACTTCACGGTTTTGTCAGTAAAACCGACATGGATTGTGCAATAGCGTCAATAAATGTCACTTACCTAGTTATACTTTACATTTTTTTTGCCACTTTTAGGGGCCCCCTTTCTTGCGGGGCCCCCTCCGGTTGGAGGGTACGGAAGGCGCTCGCTACACCTCTGCATGTCTCACAAGAGCCCCCCTCTCTGGCTGCAGACAGCCGGACTGAGCAGAAGGGATCTGCCAACACCACCGGCCACATGCCTCAGCTCCCAGCCAGGGCAGAGGTAAAACCACGAGCAGCAGCGTGGCACATGCGCTGGCGGTGCACCGTGGGACCTGTAGTTTATCATCCCTTGCTCAGCCCCGCTTCCCGGTACGGCGCAGCCGGGGCAGCCAAGGGGAACTACAGCTCCCAGGGTGCAGAGCGACCCCCTTTTCTCCTCCCCCCCTCCCCGCCCCGTATGAATGACTAATACAACATGTTGTCCGGCGGCTAACGTGCCCCTCGCAGCAGGAGAGCGCCGCTCGCTTTTGCTTCTCCTCGCGGCGGTGTCTGAGCAGCCGCGCGCCCGCCTCCCTCCCGGGGCACCCACAGGCGAGCGGCGCCCACAAAGTAAGTCAGTGGGGGCGGGGCGGTGGGTTAATTCTCCATCCCGGCTCGTCCGAGCTAAATGCACCGAGGCGGGGGCTGCCCGGGCTGTTCCTCGGTGGCGGCAGCAGCAGCATGTTGTTGCCATGTTGCAGCTGTGCGGCGGGCTCAGGCACAGTTTGGGGAGTCCGAGCTCCATGCGGCAGCTACACGGTGCCTGCCTGCCACAATGTGTCCAAGAATCTGGAGGGGGATGGGGGATGTCACATTGTTCCTCCTGCTTCACGTATTCCGGGCTCTTTGCAGAGATTTTACCAGGAGGGAAGTTTACTATTAAGATCCAGGATATCCGCCTTTGGCCCCCCCACCGCCCACCTCCACGAAACATATTTCACTCGAAAATATCTCCTCTCTTAGTGATTCTCCGCCTTGAAGTGGGTTTCTTCTTTGGGCAAAGGGAGCGCGTGTGAAGGAAGAGTTCGGAAAATGTCATAGTTGCCGAGCTTTTATTTGATCAGGAAGTTGGTAGCATGTGGGGTGAGGGGGCTGAGAAAATTCATACCCTGGAACTTCTGTAATCTTTCTAGGGGCCTTGTGACACGACAGAAACTGACCACACCATGCTATTTAACGTGTGTCACAAAGCACAGTACTTGCGTGAGGTAAAAGCTTCTAATCACTTCCTGCTCTGCCTTCCTTCAACTGCTCCATTCCTTTCCCAGGTGCTGGGGGTGGCTCAGGTTGCGCATGGCAGTCAGGTCATTAGGAACAGGGCACTTTTAAACCTATAATTACTAGAAAGTTTTATGCAGGGTACTATTTACATGCATGAACAGTTCTTTCCGTGGGAGAAATCCCTTCACAAGCAGAATTGTTTGGCATTATTTTCTTAGTCAGCAAAGTTCTGGAGCTTTGTGGAGAGTTATATTTTTAACAAACTTCAAAAGAAGATCAGAAGCAGTCATGGAGGGGCAAAAGTGCATCGACTTAAACCAAAGGTTGCAAATATCTGTTGCTGAATAACTTCAAACAACTTTCATGGTTTCCCCCCCACACACACACCTCATTAAGTAGTGGAGAAAATAATTGAAAATCAATATGAGGTTTAAATAAGATGTAAACCTTAAGGTCTGTGCGAGGATGTAGAATATGATAAAGCTACAATTATTGATGAGTGTGAATAACCAGATAGAGTGGCTGTCAGATTTGCTGTCAGCAAAGCAATGTAAGTGAAGTAGCATGTTCTCATGGACTGATCATATGGCTGGGAGGTAGGAACTCTAACCCAGGATATGCCACTGCCTTGCTAGATGGCCGTATGCAAGTGGCTTTAAACTATCTGTGCTTCAGTTCCCCCTTTTGTAAAATGGAAATAATATTCAGCTCAGAGCAGGACTTTAAACATTAAAGGAGATATATAAAGGAGAGGAAAAAAAGCCATTTTCCCCACCACCTGTCCCCTGAGCTGCATTCAGGGCCAAAGCAGCATGAAGCATTTAAAAAGGCTGTCTTTGTACATCATAGCTTTGTAGTTTCTAAGGCCAGAAGGGATCATTGTTGTCCTCTAGTCTGTTTGCCTATACAACACAGGCAATGGCCATAGAACTCCCTCAGCATAATTCATAGAGCAAGAGTAGGCATAAACTCAATTTAAAGTAAAAAAAAAATCCATCTTTAAGACAGTGGTCCTGCACGTGGTTGCACAAATCCTTGTACAAATTTGTATTGGTTTCAATAGGTCTGCATCCTGGTGCATGAGTCTGTATTAAACAGGCATTATATCAGGATCAGAATTTTGGTGGTTATGTGATGATTTGAAAACATAAGGTGCTAAGAGCTTTGGCCACTTCTGTGATTTTGTTTGTTTTTGTTTTACGTCAGTCTCAAAATAGCAACCAGCACTCCCCTCCTCACATTTTTGTCTTCATGCTCCTTTTTTCTTGTCAGATATTAGTATTGTGCCATAACTTACTGTAAAATAAAGAGCTTGAATTAAGCTCCAAAAGTAGTCGTGGTTCACACAGACCTTGGTAGCAAATTTTTGGCCCCAAACCTGCCAGTATTTCAGCACATGCTTAACTTTACTCGAATAAGTAGTTCCAGTGAATTTTAGGCTTGGGACTACTCCCATGTGTTGCTGTTTGCAGGATTGGGGTATTTATTTTTAACAAGTTTCCAGGAAAAGTGTTTGACTTTTGGATATTTTTGTTTTTATAAGGATTTACCTGTTTGAGAGTCTTTTGTTTTGTATTTACTGAAGTAAAAAACAACTTGACAACTGCTAACTGTTGCTTCTGGAGGAAAAACGCCCAAGAGGTAAACTTTGCAAAGTGACACTGTACCTGTGCATGCTTGGCACTGTCAGTAGTTTTCCCCAAGAATTACCAAATTTAACTATATGCCTGGAGAATGTTCATTTTGCATTGGTCTTTTGAGTAAATAAGATGGATTCTGTTCCTTTTAATGAACCTAAAATAACAAAACAAATGCACAAAATAGAGGAAATTTTCTTCTAGGACTTTCAGTCCTGCATTTTCAACAAATGTTAAACTTACAGGGAAAAATACATTTATAGAACATTATCTCTAGATATTTAAATTACTTGATTATAGCGGGTTATATGGGTTTCTTGGTAAAAAAAAAAAATGTAAAGGTAAGAATGTAAGAATTAATTGTCTTGTCTTTTTCTGTTTGTGGATTAAGCAGACTGTATCATGTTTCAGCAATTTGATTTTTCTAGGTTTTGAGTTGTGATGGGGGAGGGGACAAGCTACCTGTAACATCAGCATCTGTAACCTTAGCATCCCAGTGTTCTAACTGTATCCTCATGCCTTGTTTAATTCAGTGATGACAGTGGTAAATAGATTGGGGGGGGGGGGGGAAGAGGTCTGATAATGTGATTCCTCAACAGATGACCAGACTTGGACTGTACTACTTCTGCCTCTGTATCACCTCTTTCCAAATCTGGCAACCTGTCTCTTCCTCAAGTCTCTTCTGATCTTGCAGGGTTGACTTGAGGATTATTCTCAGTCCCTATTTTCTCCAACACCCTGGTTTTGCTCATCATAATTCAAGTGTATGTGGTGACCCTAATGAATGTAAGTGGCAATAATTTAAAACACTGAAAGACCCAGGTAGGCTGCTGCCTCCTTATCTATCTGATAACAATATATGGTGAGCTGCAGTTTTGCAGACTCTTAGAACTTGGAGATGGGAAAGTCTTGCTGAGTTTTCTTGTTGCCTATCTCTATGGATTTTTTCTTGACATATAACCTGTGGTGCTTTGTCCTGCCCTATGTTAAACTCCTGGTTTGTATTTTCTCACTTCTGAAGTGTGCAAGTGAATGTTGGATCTCGCTCCCAGGTGTCCAAATGTGGGCAGTGAATAGTAGCAAAGTCAGCTGTGCAGGAGCCTAGGGCTTGTCTAGGCTTAAAGCGCTGCAGTGGTGCAAATGCTGTGCTTAGTGAAGATGCTTCCTACGCCAGTGGGTGAGCTTCTCCCGTCAGCGTAGATATAGTCCACCTCCCTGAGCGGTCGTAGCTATGTTGACAGGAGAAGCCCTCCCATTAATATTACGCTGTTTTCACCGGGGATTAGGTCAGTATAACTACATCACTCAGAGGTGTGCATTTTCCAGTCAGTTCAAACTCAACTGCTGAAATATGTTGACACATAAGAACACAGAACCATGATCTGCAACCGACTGTGGTTAGAGCTAGTTGCTCCTGCCAAGTCTCAGAGGTGTGGGTGGTGCTGGGGAAATGTGTACGACATAGAGTAGGTCACCTTGGTGATGGTTTTGAAACAAGTTCCAATTCCTAAATTTGTGTCTGTTGCATCATTGGGCACCAGATTTCAGCTGATGCTTCATCTTGGATATTTGTAGTTTGTAAATGGGAAAGAGATACTACTTGGAAATGAAGATGAGTTGTCTGTAAATATTGTAAGATTTTATTTGTAAGCATTTAAATTGTATCAGCCTTAAATCTTTTGTACTGTTACGTTGTTTTGTGATAAAAGTAAAAAGAGATATAGGAACATACCAGTTGGTTGGCTCAACTTCCATACTGGGTAAAATATTAGGTTGGGGAAGGGAATCATAGGTACACAAAAGGGAGCAACAGATGAGTGAAAAGTATAACTGGTCATGACAGAACCCTGTATCTTCAGCTCCAAAACACAGGTTTGTGCCTACCACTTTTGCAAAAAGAGTTATTTTTGGTTAGTGTGTAGTAGTAGGATCTTATCCTCTGTGGACTACTTGTTAGAGTGGGATGGGACATACTTATCCAGCATATTACACAAGCAACATGGATTCACATTAAGCTGGCTGTACCTGGCAAACTCAATAAGCTGTCTCTGACAAAATTACAGTTTTAGTATACAAAAGGAATGCAGTAGATTTTAATGTATGTAGACTTGAGTGAGATTTTAATTTTAATTACACTTTCATTGAAAACAATGAAATTGAAATTGAAAACAGATAAATTGTGTTCTGTCCAAGAATATTGGAGCGTCATGGGGCGAGATGGCTCAGAGTTTGCTCATGGAGTACAGAGCCTTTTATGTGTGGTTACTGGTTTGAATCCAGCCCTGGTCACCAATGACCATTGTTACGTTTCATGGTGGTTCTGTGATCTAAGTGAAGTACTTTAGTGGTCTCAGTCTAGTGTCCATAGGATGAATGTTCATATTGCAGTTTGCACTACTTGGCAGAAAGGCCAGAGACTGAATGTGCATCAAGGCTGATTGTCTTTCCTCTGAAGCACCTGACACTGACCAGTGTCCGAAGACAGGATACTGGGCTAGATGGACCATTGGTCTGACCCAGTATGATCGTTCTGGCATTCCTTCCTCCCTAGCACTGATCCCAAAAGAGCAGGGCTGAGGCATATTGACACGTCAGCATGAGGAAATATGCCGGCTAACAAGGACATGTGCTATCCCTGCTTGTGAGTAAAGAGGACTTCAGACTGAAGGGTTGTTGGCACAAAATTCGCCCACCAAAAATAAAAGGGATTAGAAGTTTCAATAGGAGTCAGCACCTAGGCGCTTTCGAAAATCCCATCAGGTGCCTGAGTATATTTAAAATCTGGCGCTTGGGCTCGCAGTGCTTCAGTTTTCCATCTGTAAAATGCAGTTAATCTCACTTCCCTACCTCAGGGTTTATGAAGATAAATGCATTAAAGATTGTGAGATGCTCAGTTACTATGGCAATGGTGGGCCATAGGAATACCTTAGATAGACATTGCAGAGAATTAGACATGTTTATAAAAAGTCGTTGAAAGTTTGTTTCAATGAAAAATTAAAAGAAGTTGTAGCAAGTTCCTTCTCCCTGTTTCTGACCACTTATACCAATAATGTTTATGCGTAGACTGTAATAAACCCAGAGCAGTTATAGAAACAGAGAACATCTACTGTATTTCCGTGATGGAGATAATGATGATAAAATGTTGGGGGAAACAAATGCTATTTTTCAAGTTTCTGCAGAGATAGTAATGAAGAATAAATATTGGCTTAAAAAAACCTGTTTTCAAAAAAGAAGTTGACCATATCACATCATTAATAGAAAGAGAGAGAATTTTTTAAAAAGCATTTTGTTTGACTCCAATTCATTATCTGAATGGAACAAGTTCTTTAATATTCAGGTGCGTTCAGACAAAGATATAGGGCCAAATTCAATCCCAGTGTGTGTGGGGTGGGTGGATGAGTCCTTTCTTCTTATACTATGCTTGAAATATGTTCCTAAAAAGTGATAGTAACAGAGGAGGTGAGGAATGACTCTTTAACAGTAACTTGTTTTTAGTGTCTTTCAATTAAAGTCCTATCTGAACCCTGCATTCATGTGTCTGATGACTGTGTGTTTATCCTCTGTTTGCAGTGGGGAGAATAACAGATCAGGGACAGTTTCAGATACCTAATTATACAACAAGAACTGAAACAGTGTGGTGAACTAAGATACCACATGCTAGGAAAAAAAAAATTAATCGGCAACCAATAGTTTACTAATAGATTCCATCCAAGGAGGCAGACAGCGAGCATTTTGACACTTCTGCTCTCTCTGATTCCTTTTCCCCACCATCAGTGTACCTGCAGTGTCCGCGGTAGAGGTGGTGTTACGCATCATACACTGACTAAACATGCTGGATGCCTTCCTGAATTGACCTTGGAATACCCACCATTGGCAGGGCTGCCGGGAGAATACAAGGCCTGGTATGATACAGTGCCAGCCTTTACTTTAGGGAAATCTGCTTTTTCACTATATCCTTTATTTATTCATTTCATTTTATGCAGGATAGACGTTATTGGAAAACCATGCCCCTTTCTTCAAAGATCTTCAAGGAAATCTGGGTAGCCAACCTTCCCCTCCCTCTTCCCCCTCCCCCCCAAAAAAATCTTTTAGGGGAAGATATTGCAGTCTCTTCTCCCCAATCCAGGAAGTATAAGTGAAGATGTCTGTGTGCCCAAGCTGTCTTGCAGCAGAAGGATGATGATAATAATACCACCACCTAGATCTTATGCAATGCTTTTCATGAGGGAACTTTCATCAGTTTCCCCATTTTACAGGTTGGGCAACTGAGGCACAAGGAGGTGAAGTGACTTGCCCGAGTCACCCAGCAGGCCAGTGGCAGAGCCAGGAAAAGAACGCAGGTCTCCTGAGTCCTAATCCTATGCTCTCTCCACTAGGAAACACTGCTGTGGTTCAGGAAATGTCCCTGCCTCACTGCTGCTATGGGCTGCACTGACTCTGGGGTCTTTGACCTGTGGAAGGCTTTGCATACCTTTGAAATACCAGTCTTCTTTTGTTGCAGTGCTGAGACCTGTGAATAGGAGTCAGGGAATCTCAAGAAATTACCCAGTATTATGTGGTTATATGTGTTACTGTATTGCACCCAAAAAGAAACTACAATATAAGAATGTTAATGTTGAAAAGTCGAGCACTGGAAAGTTAGGAAAAGCCTGAATTAAGGTTTCCCATGTAACCTTAATTCAGCCTCCTTGCACATATACATTCTGATACAAGCTTTAATTATATGATCACATACTATTATCTTTTTCCCTAGAGGCCCATGCCCTATTCAGTGCACAGGATGGATGATGCTCGCCGAACAAGCAGCTATTCAATCTTTTGTTTTTTCCTCATTACTCAAATCGTGGCCTCAGTCTTATTTACCACACCCTGCTCTGATGAGAGAATTGCTCATTTCCTTATGTGCTTTTGTATGGCATTCATCCCTGTGGCGTCTAAGTGCTCCACAAACATTAATGGATTTCTCTTCACGAGACCTGGGGAGCTACAGCGGTATTATTCCCATTTTACACAGGGGGAACTGAGGCACACAGGCATTAATGTCAGAAGGGTCCACTAGTTTTGGGTACCCAATTTGAGATGCCATGGGCCTGAGTTTTCAAAGAACATAACATTTTATAGCACTTTATTTGTTCTGTGCGCAGCTCCCATTGACTTCAGTTGCAGATATGAGCACTCAGCCCTTCTGTAAATCAGACCCCAGGGGTGTCAAGATGAAAATCCAGAAAATGAACACACACTTAGTGACCACCTGGAAAAAGTTTGGTTAAATGCTTGCCCAGCATCACACTGGAAACTGTGTGGCGGAGGCAGGGATAGAATCCATTTCTCTAGGGAAGTATCTAACTGACTTTACTATGAGACCATTCTTTCAGTTCCTGCAGTCCCCAGGCTTATTTACCACACACCTTCTGACTTTTTCAACAAATGGGGCAGGAGTCCTACAGGCAACAGCCTCCTTCGCTACACAACCCCAACTCATCCCCAGAGCATGCTCCATTCTGGGTACTGCAGCTGTACGAGGCAATTGTCAAAGGGTGAGCTGATGTGGCAAGGGCTCAGAAGCATCCTGTGTCAGGTCACCCCACCTTAAGTCCTATGATCACACAGCAGAAGACTGTGTCTTAGGTCTTGGCTACACTTGCGAGTTAGAGTGCATTAAAGCAACCCTGGGTTTCCTAGCTCACTACCTGTCCACACTGGTAAGGCATATAGAACACTCTGACTCGAGGGCTAGAGCGCTCCTGGTACTCCACCTTGGCGAGAAGATTAACGCTTGATGTGCATTGGCTGAAACCCCCAGGCATCAGTGTGAATGAGGTGTTGCATTACCGTGCTCTGATCAGCCTCCGGAAACATCGCATAATCCCCTTAAGTCAAGTGGCCACTTTTGTTATTGTTTTGTAATTGCTGCAAGAATGCGAATATGCCCTTTGAAAGCTCTGTGTCTGACAGCCGGCATGCTTATCTGCTCCAAGACAAAGCAACCATTACTGTGGAATGCTGTGTGTGAGAGAGAGACGCGGGGAGAGGGTGGGTCTGCTGCTGTCTGAACTTACAAGACAGCATGCTACTCAGCCCCCCAAAAACCCACTCTGTCTCCCCCCACGTACACACAACGCACTCTCTGTCACACTCCACCCCACTCCCTTCATTTGAAAAGCACAGTGCAGCCACTTGTGTGCTAGGATAGCTACCACAATGCACTGCTCTCTGGCCATTGCGAGAGCTGCTACTGTGGCCACACCAGTGTGCTTGCAGTTATCAGTGTGGACAGATTGCAGCACTTTTCCTACTGCGCTCTATGAAGCCTGGTTTAACTCAAAGCACTCTACGTCTGCAAGTGGAGCCAGGCTGCTGGGTTATAAAGAACAGCCTGAGATCAAGGCACAGGCTAGATATACAAAAGGAGTAGAGAGGCCCTCCTTAACCGCCAGATAGATGGCCTGGGAGTGTAGTCCTGCAGTGAGCAGACTAGGAAGGTTGGAAACCAGTTTGTTGGAGGAAATCTGAAGCAGGTCTCACTCCTCCTTCTGCCTGGAGTAGTTGAGCTCCTTCAGGAGACCCCAGGACTGGGTAAAGGTTTATATTTAGAATTTGAGTTAAACTGTCTTATTTTGGAGGAATAAAATTTGAGCCCTGAATTAAAAGGACTGAAATCAGGCAGCTGAGAATGTTTTCTGATGCATTATCTGGTGAATTGGCCCATTGGTGTACACTGGGATGTGGGGCGGGGGGAATGGTATGTGATCTTGCACAGTATGATAATCATTAATTACATGAATGGAGGAAAACTGGCTTGCAAGCAGCACTGCTGAGAAGGATCTGGGAGTTGTGGTGGATCACAACTTCAGCATGAGTTAGCAATGTGATGCTGTTGCAAAAAAGGCAAATGCATTAACAGAGGCATAGCATGCACGTCACAGGAGGTGATAGTACCACTCAGCGCTGGTTAGGCCTCAGCTGGAGTACTGTGTCTAGTTTTGGTCACCAGTGTATAGAAACGATGTAGAGTAACTGGAAAGGATCCAGAGGCAAGTGACACAGATGATCAAAGGGATGGACTGCAAGCCACATGAGCAATGGCTGAAGGAACTGGGTATGTCTAGGTTGGAAAAGAGGAGATTAAGGGGGAATATAATAGTGGTCTTCAGATACTTGAAAGGCTGCCATAAAAAGATGGAGAAGAGTTCTCTTTTGCCACAGAGGGCAGGACAAGAGGCAATGGGTTCAAATGATAGCAAAGTAGATTTAGATTAAATCTCAGGCAAAACTTCCTAACTGTAAGAACAGTAGGACAATGGAACAGATGCCTCGGGAGGTTGTGGAAGCTTCTTTGCTGGGGGTTTTCAAAGGGAGGCTGGATCCATCTGTCTTCAATGGTTTAGGCACAACAAATCCTGCATCTTGAATGAGGGTTTTTCAAAGTTTGGGTCATGACCCAGTATTGGATGGTGGCATGTAAGGCACTGGGTTGCCTTGCTCAGCACCCAGGGACCCTAGTGGCTCTGGTCAGCATTGCTGACTGGGACATTAAAAGTCCCATTGGCAGTGCTGCCCAACCAAGGCAGGCTAGTGCCTACCTGTTCCGACACTGCGCTGCACCCCGAAAGCAGCCAGCAGCGGGTCCGACTTCTTGGCAATGGGGAGGGGAAGGGGGGCAGTGCCTGTGGGCGAGAGCCGTGCGGAGCCGATTGCGCGTCTCTACCTAAGAGCCTGACCTGCTGCTGGCCGCTTCTGGCACCGCAGACCATGCTGTGGCCTGGGACAGGTGGGAAACCTGCCTCTGCTCCCCAGCTGTGCTGCTGACCAGGAGCCGCTGGAGGTAAGCCTGCAGCCCGGTCCCCAGCCCTGAGCCCCCCCAAAACTGAAACCCCTTTCTGCACCCCAAGCCCCTCATTCCCAGCCCCATGCCAGAGCCTGCACCCCCCCAGAGCCCTGCCCCCTTCCCACACTCCTATCCCCTGCCCCAGCCCTGAGCCCCCTCCTGCACCCCAAGCTCCTTTTCCCCTGCCCCAGCCCTGACCCCCCTCCTGCACCCATTCCTGGCCTCACCCTGCAGCCCTCACCCCCTCACTCCAACCTTGTGCCCCAGCCGTGAGCCTGCCCCATACCCCCAAACCCTTCATCCCCAGCTCCGTTGGGTTGCAGGCATCAACAGTTTTCTTCAACAGGGTCCCCAGAAAAATGTTTGAAAACTACTGGACTAGCTGACCCTTGCGGTCCCTTCTAACCCCCTATGATTCTAAGAACGAGTGGGCTGAATTAAGGTTGCACAGGCAACCTTCATGCTGGCATGTCCTAATTTTCTGAGGGCTGGGTTTTGCAATCTCATTTTGGGTGGGTAGGTGGGGGAGGGCTTAAAAATAAAACTACAAATATCTTTATGTGGAACCATATTGATTCCCACATGGGTCACCAGCAGAGTTGGAACCTTTAGATCCAGAGCACAAACCTGGGCTAAATGAGTAATTTATAGTGCTGGTAGGTTTCTTCAGTGTAGGCCAGCCAGCAGAGAGAGGGAGATGAGGCATGCACTTTGTTAGGGGGGGTTCACAGCTATTTGCTGACAGCATAGGAGTGTTGAGATTAGGGCAGAGGTTCTCAAACTGGGGATCAGGACCCCTCAGGGGATTACAAGGTTATTACATGGAGGGTCGTGAGCTGTCAGCCTCTACCCCAAACCTCACATTGCCTCCAGCATTTATAATGGTGCTAAATATATTTTAAGAGTGTTTTTAATTTATAAGGAGTGGGGGTCACTTGCTGTGTGAGAGGAGTCACCAGGACAAAAGTTTGAGAACCCCTGGGCTACGGAATGTTGTGTTCCATTCCAGGCTATGGAGGAGAGTGTTCTCTAGTGGTTACAGACCCTTCTGCCCTTGGCCCTTACCAGTCTTACCTCCCTCCCATGCCTCTCTTGTCTCTTCGACCTAGTTCCCCGTCCCAACTCTTTTTGACTCCTCAATCCAGTCTCAAACTCCCGCCTTCCCTCTCCCCACCTGCCTTTTTCCCTGTGTCCCAGTCCCCCTACTTGCTCTTCCCCAAGCCCAGCTACTTGCCACTCAAGCAATTCCCTCATTCTTTCCCTTGCTGCCTGGGGAATACACCTCCATATTCTTCATAGAGATATTATTATGATATGATTATGGCATAACTATGATGTATTTTATGCAAGATAAGGCATGTGAGAGATCATTTGAAAGGTTATGATTTACTGAATGATTGTCCTATTTGTATTATTTTTGTATCTGAAGTTAGGAATATTATCTATGCATCTATTACAAATGTGTTTGCACCTGGGGAATGTCCATTAGACAGAATACAATAAGTGTGGATGGCCGGTTGAGAAGGGCCATTAAGGAAAACAATAGGTCTTTGGAGATGCTAATCTCCCACTGGGAAGCCTTCCTGGGCATGCTGCAAATAGCCTCTGAGTTATGGCTGCAGGGACATGTGACCAAGTCATCTGGTACTGGACTCCATGATAATACTAGTATTTTTCCACTGGCTGGGAGTGGGAATCAAACTGGGAGGCAAAGAATTCCTGCCATATGCAAAAACTATTTAAGGCAGGGGAGTAACATTATTGTGGTTCGTTCTTCATCAACTCTCTGCCCAAGAAAGGGGACTGCTGGAAACACCTGAGAACAAAAATATTGGACTGCGGGGAAGGGCTGAGCCCAGGCAGGAGTGTTGTCTGGCCTGTGAAAGAAAGATCTGGCTTTTTAAGTTGCAAGCAAATGCAGCTAGTCTTCAAGAATCTCTGCAATCTATCTAAAACAGCATTTAGGGTTAGAATTTGCTACTTATAACCAGTTTCTTTAGTATATTAAGCTTTGATTGTGTGTTTGTTTTGTTTGCTGGGTAATCTGCTTTGATCTGTTTGCTATCCCTTATTATCACTTAAAATTTGTCTTTTGCAGTGAATAAACTTGTTTTTGTTTTTGTCTAAAATCTGTGTGTGTGGAAATTGTAACTTGGGGCAGAAAGCTGTGTATATTTCCCTCTGCATTGAGGGAGGGGGTGAATTTCATGAGCTTACGCTGTACAGTTCTCTGTGCAGTGCAAAATAGTATAATTTTGGGTTTACCCTCCAGAGGGGAGTGTGCACTTGAGTACGGTAACTCCTCACTTAATGTTGTAGTTATATTCCTGAAAAATGTGACTTTTTAAGTGAAACGATGTTAAGTGAATCCAATTTCCCCATAAGAATTAATGTAAATAGGGGAGGTTAGGTTCCAGAGCAGCTTCCTCTACTCTGCAAACACCAGAGGTGGGGGATTCAACCTGTAGCCCGCCCACTCCACTCCTTCCCCTAAGCCCCCACCCTTGACCTGCCTCTTCTCCCCCCCCCCACCTCCTCCCCCTTTACTTTGCTCACTGCGTCCTGGCTCCTCCCCTCTCCCTTCTAAACGCCAAGCCAGCTGATTGCTGCATAGGGGAGGGCAGGAGGAGGCGCGCCGAGTAGTCGCTCCTCCCCCTCCCTTCTGCCCGGGGCAATCAGCTGCCTTGTGGCGTTTTGGAAGCAGGAGGGAGGGGGAAGGAGCGAGGACTCGGCGCGCAGGCTGCCCCTCCGTCCTCTGCCTCCCGAACGTGGCAAGCCAGCTGATTGCCCCGGGCAGAAGGGAGGGGGAGGAGCAAGGACTTGGCATGCATCCCAAATGCCACAAGTCAGTTGATTGCCACTGTCAGGAGGGAGGGGGAGCCTGCGCACTGAATCCTCCCTCCTCCCCCCTCCCTTCTGCCTCCAAAACGCCGCAAGCCAGATGACTGCCGCGGGCAGGAGGCGTGGGGGAGGAGGGGGCAAGTGCTGATCCACAGAGTCTGCCGGCGGGCACTGGGGGTAGGGGGCCATAAGGAGGCTTCCAGCTGTGGAGAAAACAGGCAGCCAAACAAGGTAAGAGTGGAGCATTGCACAACTTTACATGAGTATGCTCCCTAATTGATCAGCAATGTAACAACGAAGCAATGTTAAGTGGGATGACTTTAAGTGAGGAGTTACTGTATTGGACAGTTCCTTAGCTGAGCCTTCCCACACAGAGCTGATCTCAGCATCTGTTCATGTAGCTGCCGTTGGGTGTGTCCCTACCTGTATGTGTGCGGGTAAAGTGCAGTCTGAAGCCTGAGGGAAAGCTTGACTGGTTTGCCTCAGCAATACAGCATATAGCAGTGGTTCCCAACATGGTGCCCGCGGGCACCATGGCGCCCACCAGAGCATTTATGTGTTCCCGCCTAGTGTCCAGCAGGGGAGAGAAGCCATGGCCCTGTGCCTGCCGGGGACAGAGAACTCCGAGGCTGCAGACTGTGGGCACCAGTGTTCTCAGTCCCTGGCAGGAGCGGGGCCACAGCTTAAGCCGGAGAGAAGTCGCGGCCCCATGCCTGCCTAGGATAGAGAACTCTGAAGCTGTGGGCTGCAGGTGCCGGTGTTCTCTGTCCCCAGCAGGTGTGGGGCCTGCCTAGTCCCCTGCATGGGGGAGAAGCCATGGCTCTGTGCCTGCCGGGGACAGAGAACTCTGAGGCTGCAGTCTGCAGGTGCCGGTGTTCTCTGTCCCCAGCAGGTGTGGGGCCTGCCTAGTGCCCAGCATGGGGGAGAAGCCATGGCCCTGTGCCTGCTGGGGACAGAGAACTCTGAGGCTGCAGGCTGCGGGTGCTGGTGTTCTTTGTCCCCGGCCGGCGCGGTGCTCACCTAGTTCCCAGCAGGGGAGAGAAACTGTGGCCCCGTGCCTGCTGGGGACAGAGAACTTCGAGGCTGCGGGTACCGGTGTTCTCTGTCCCCAGCAGGTGCGGGGCCTGTCTAGTGCCCAGCAGGGGGGAGAAGCCGGGGTCCCGCGCCTGCTGGGAACAGAGTACTCCAGGGCTGTGGGCGCCAGTGTTTTCTGTCCTCCTGGCTTCTCTCTGGCTTCTCTCTGCACTGCCCATAAGTGGCACCAAAAAACAAAAAAACCTGCTCCAACTCTGCAGAATGGATGGAATGCTGCCCCGTAGCATGTGCTGCTCCAGGCACGTGCTTGCTCCACTGGTGCCTGGAGCTGGCCCTGTATGGAGTAATTGTTGATGTCCACCACACTCTTCTGAAAACATGAATGTGCTACTGGCCACAAAAAAGATTGGGGACCACTGACGTATAGCAATACAGGCTGGTGGGTAAGACGGGTTCAGTGGTACCCCAGTTCCAGGTGGCATCCCATTTTTTCAATTTAAATTTTCACTATTATGCATGTGGGTGGGTGTCAGACAGTGGGAGGGGGTCTGACAATGAATGACAATAGACACTGAGATTCAAAAAAACTAAAGCTTTATAATTGCTAAAACACAAATTGTCAACATCACATGTCAAAATATACAGAATAAATATCTTTAAATCAAAGTCTAGTTCTCAAGCAGCATTTTTCTTACTTATCTGTAAATTTCAATTATTATTGATGGAAATAGTTTTTCATTGTTTTTTGTGTGTACTGATGAAAACTCATACACAGGCTTGGAAGGATTAGAGTTTGCTTTCTAACTGGAGCTGGTAATTTACTCTTTTTACCCCCAACTGTAGGTAAAAGGCATGTGTTCAAACTTACCAAACCTTCCAGTTTGGCTCTAGAGCTCAGATGTATGAGGATGCTGGAAAAACTCTGGTTATTTGTACATAAATGAGCAAATCAAGTGCCAAGTTGACCTAGTACAGAGGAATAGGTCAGTAACGAAGGCACAGCTAATTTGGAGTTATGCTTGTTTGCATTGTCTGTTTAGCATGCAAGCTGTTCAGAGCAGGAACTCCCTTTCATTATACAAAAACAACAAGGAGTCTGATGGCACTATAAGACTACGGACTAACACGGCTACCCCCTCATACTTCCCTTTCATTATGTTTATGTACGATGCTACTGAAGCATAAAAGACAGGTGTAAATTAAAATAACATTTCAGCTTCAGTCATCCTTTCCCCTTATAGTCTCATTCTGCCCTGTTGGTGTCCAAGTTTTGCATATGTTTTTTTTAAAAAGAAAAAGCAGGTGGAGTTATGGGGTTTTTGTTCTTAACTGCACATTGTAATAAAAATAATTCTTCTTGAAAGAATGTTAACAATTTATGTGGCATTCTTACAACTCTTGTCTGCCTATGGACAAATCATCAGGAACGTAATCTCTTGGAGTCTTTGTAAGTAATTTTTGTTTTGTTAATGTAGTTTGCCCCACAAGCTCAGAGCTTGACCTGTAGCTGGTCTCCGCATAGCATCCCTCTGACTTCATGGGGAATTCTGCCTACAAAGAGTCTGCAGAGTCAGGCTTTTAGTCTCATTGGAATTATCTTGTGGCCTGAACTGCAATTGTTCTCCTTGCCCAGTTTGCTGGGTGACCAGTAGCACTAAACAGCCCTATCGTGAATCATTAAGGCTGGTCTATACATACCTGCAGCTGTCTGAGCTACATGCTGATGCTTCTTGCTGCCCTTTTGGATATATTTTTCTTCCAGTATCCAATTTTAAGTGACAGCTGGAAAACAAGACAAATCTATTTGAATTAAAACTAGAAAGCTAGCATGCACAAAAAGACGAAAATGCTATATTGCAAGAGTAGTGAAGGCATATGTACAGTCTCTGTGTCTCATACATCCCAGTGTGCAAAAAGAAAGATAATCTTGGAAGATAATCTTCCATGATCTGTTCAGGTAGACTGACTTGATGGAGGGTGAAGTCATGCTTGATTTTATTAGATGTCATCAATGCACTGGGTGCTGTACAGATCATAAAGTAAAACCTGGTCTCTGATCCAAAAAGCTTGCATTCTGCTGTATGTCTGAACAATATTATCTCAATGAACCAGGTTATAGAAGACTCTGATTCCAAGGCCCTGCATGCTCATTATTTCTTTATTTTATTAACATTTATTTTGGTGGGTTAACAATGATGGGTTCTGTGGAAGAAGTTTGCATAAGGAAGGAATAGTCATTTAATTCAATAGTTCTTACAATCTGCCTCATGCCCTGGACTAGAGGCTCCCAATTTTTCTTGCTGAACGCTACCTTCCAGATCTACCAGCAGCCAGTGAACCCCTACCTTCTCATCACTGATATTTTGTGTTCTTCTTAACACTGTCTTTAGCCAACTGTGTGTTCTTCTTAACACTGTCTTTAGCCATCTGTCCATATTTCACTGTTACATACAGATATAGTTATAATGTGACATATACAACCAAACATCCTCTCCCCTACCCTAAGTTCTGAGCTTAGTTAGACTGGACAGTTGCTGGGCAACTGAACCCATGGTGTACAGTGATTGGAGGTGAGAGCTCTGTGTATCTGTTCTCACTGGTACATCTTGAAGTAAATACCGTATTTTATATAACAAATTCCCACTGTGTTTTAAAGCTTTGTCGAGTAGCCTATTATGAAAATGCAATTAATAAAATAAAAGTGACCATTACATATTTTCTCCCATGCACCCTCCAGAGGCATCTCAGGGGTTCACGTACCACAGTTTGGAAACCCCTGCTCTAGACTGTAACTGAAGTCCCTTTTTATCAACCTTGCATGATTGGGTCCAGTGAGAAAGAAGGTGTTCCGGGTATATGCTGCAGCGTGGAAGACTGAAGCTTGAAAACAAGAGTGGGACGAATTAGGCAACTTGTCTCAGCAGCCTCTAATAGGGTGACCAGATAGCAAGTGTGAAAAATAGGTGTATGTGGGGGGGGGGGCGGTAATAGATGCCTATATAAGAAAAAGTCCTGAATATTTGGACTGCCCCTATAAAATCAGGACATCTGGTCACCGTAGCCTCTAAACAGCCTGATTTTAAGTTACACTAAGGTCTCTTTATCCAGAAAGAGAACTGTGCAAAGGGGCCTTAGTGCTACTGAAAGGCACGCCTCTTTGTTCATAATGTTTTGTGTGATGCATGACACCAATATAAATGTTCGTTATGGGAAGCAAAAACTAATGCCTGCTTTCTCAGCCTAGGGCTTGAGTCCACCAGTTGGGTACAGGGTGTGGACATTTGTGATCACCATCCTTTTCTTTAGCCAGGTAGCAGAGGAGTCCCCAAAATAAAGGAGAGGGTGCATGAAACTGTTTTCTGTTGTGATATGGGTCATGTCAGGAAAAGGTAGAGAAGCACATACAGTGGAACAGCACATGTCCTATTACCAAGAACTCTCTTCTTCCTTCACACCGTCCCTTGTATTTCCATTTGTGTGTAGCTGATCTGCAGAAATGACCCATAGAAGCTGCGAGGATACTTAACATGGGGTATGGGTCATCTCGATTATCACTTCCAGATTTTTTTCTCTGCTGATGACACTCATCTCAATTAATTGACCTCTTACAGTTGGTATGGCTACTTCCACCTTCTCATGTTCTCTGTATGTATAAATATCTTCTTGCTGTATGTTCCAGTCTATGCGTCCGATGAAGTGGGCTGTAGCCAACGAAAGCTTATGCTGAAATAAATTTGTTAGTCTCTAAGGTGCCACAAGTACTCCTGTTCTTTTTCGATAAACAAGTTTGTGCAATATATCTTTAGGTTGCTTCTATTATTTTTTCTATTTATCTGGAGAAGGTTGGGGGTGGAAATGTCTGTACTTTTCAGGTTTTTTTTCTTCAGTTTTTCATAAATGCTCCAACCTTGCTAGTTATAGCCCTTAATCTTTTATTTTCCCCCACCCACCTTTTAATTTTTTACAGGCCTTTTCGGATTGGTGAAATTAAACTACACTTCAGTAATGCAGGAGGAGCAACAGCCTGAGGTAGGGTTGGGAATAACCTCTTCCCCAGTAGTGATGATAGAAGGCACTTGACAAGGCTCGGAATCAGCAAGGTGTTTAAGCACATGCCCACTGTTATCAGTCCCAAGCATTCAAAAATCATAGGATTGTCTTAAAAATAATGAGATTAACCGTGGGTTCTTGTTATTTGATGTCCAGATTTGGGACCCCTAGAGTTTATTTTCAAGTTTTTCTCTGCAACTGGGAGAGGTAGGAATTACGCTTTTATTTTTAAGTAAAAGCTAAGATTCTCACCTAATTACCTGACTTCAAGGACTCTTGGTAAAACTGTAGGAGTAACTTCAAGCATGTGAACAGTCCCATTGTAGGCACCTTGAGTACCTTGCTGAATCATGGCCTAGTTGCCTTTTGCCATCCTTGAATTCCTACTATTTCCTTTCTTCTCTTTCAACTCACTTTCCCATGTTCCTGCAAATACTTTGATATGGAAGACAGTTGTGTGTGTGGAATAATCATAAAATTGAGGCTTTGTTTCATCTGGCAAATAACATTTACCCCCACACCTCATTCAACCTCATGTTGATAAAGCCATTACAAATGGCAGAATTTATGGGCTTTTTTTATGCCACATATTTGAAAAATATAATATGAAATATTATTAATGTTTGAATAGAGTTGCTTCCTCTGGAAGGCTTAGAGAATGGGTACTCAGAGGCTGAGTGAGTATTAGATTATATTGTCAAGTATCAGAGGGGTAGCCGTGTTAGTCTGGATCTGTAAAAGCAGCAAAGAATCCTGTGGCACCTTATAGACTAACAAGGATTAAACAAAGACTGAATGGCTTGCCAACTACAAAATCAGTTTCTCCTCCCTTGGTTTTCACACCTCAACTGCTAGAACAGAGTCTCATCCTCCCTGATTGAACTAATCTCGTTATCTCTAGCGTGCTTCTTGCTTGCATATATATACCTGCCCCTGGAAATTTCCACTACGTGCGTCCCTACATGTATTCACCCACGAAAGCTCACGCTCCAAAACGTCTGTTAGTCTATAAGGTGCCACAGGATTCTTTGTTGATTGTATTGATGATTGTATCCTGTCTATAAATATTCTTTTACTGCAGAACAGGTATGTTGTGCACTGCCTTAAATTATTTAAATTGGGTACTGCAGAGCTGAAACCAGAAAACAGGTGGAGAGTTTGATTACTGCTAGCTGAGGTTGGGAGCCTTGCTGCATCACAGTCAATGGCAAAAATCCCATTGACTTCACTGGGAGTGGGATTTCACCCCTAGTATTTAACAACTGAGAATTACTGACTTGGCTAATGAAATGCCCCAAGGATTTGAGAAGTAAAACTTCTTTGCTAAAATTAGTATAAAGCTTTCAACCATCAGATATGCTTTGTCTGTCCTTACTTTAGGTCTTATCAATTAAAGTGCCCCAAAAAAGGCATCTCTAGGTAAAAACATGAATTAAATGGGATCTGTGGTGGGGTAGATACTGTTGAAACTGCCAGGTAAGATGAACTTGTAGTCACCAAATACATAATTTATTGTGGTATGGGTTTGTGTTTTGGTTGTTCATCTTGGTTCAAACTTGGATTCATAAAGGTAGCAGCTATATTTGTACTGAAGCACCTAAGTTGTCTATGTTCAGAATTTTAAATATGGGTTTGGATATTTAACTTTAAGCACTCAAGTTTGGAATTGTTTCTACTTTGGATCGCAACATGATAAATGTAAACTATGCTAGAATTTCTGTGAGCAGAAATATTGTGGTATGAAAGAATAAGGTTGAGGTGGTGAAAAGTCTCCTCCTATGAGGCATTGTTTTGTTTTTTGTAGGAAGAAACTAACAAACTTGAAGGTTTAAAAATAGGAAATGTACATTCTTTGGAAATTACTTTGGTTATCTAGTAAATATTGGTAGGTGTTGATTCATTACCAGTGCTTTCATTCGGTAGGAACTCTGAATAATTATTGAGTCAGAGCCGGTCACTGGCGTGTGAACATGTTGATGAAGAATTCCAGATCCTCCCAAAAGTTACCAGAAAGAATTTGAAAGAGAGCCCTTGCCTAAACATAGCTCACAGTTGGGCTTTACCTTGTTTGTAGTATCTTTCGGCATTAATTATATTTTTCTGCCTTGCTTGGGTATTTGGTCAGTCGCAAAACACTGCAGGCTGAATTACAGGGAGCGTTGTCTGTAGTTGTGTGTTGTTAAAGCTTATATGTTAACTATGAATCGAAGGGATTTTACTAGTCAACGAGTTGTCTCAAATTTCACAAGTTGTAAAAATTTTCAGGTAAATATTTGGACATCACGTCAGATAGACCTCAGTTCTTCAAAGAGTTACATGTGTGCTTGACTTCATGTCCAATTGTCTTGAACTATTCATGTGTGGGAAGTAGCATGTGCGTAAGTGTGTGCAGGATCAGGCCTTATTTTGTGTTCGGTCTGTCTGTCTCTCTCTCATACATATAACTTAAAATGACATAATACAAACAGACCCTTTTGAATGAACGTAGATAGTTTGTGATCTCTGATTTGCACTCTTCTCAGACTTCCAGTGGTACACAAGTTAAAAAGCTGTGAAATACAGTGTTTTCCATATGTAGCAATGCTTTTAGAATCATCTGTGCACAGTGGTTTCTAACACACACAATTCTTCTCTATAATGTTTTAAAGAGAGTAGTCTGCTTGATTAGAATGTTTAATCAGATTGTCTAAGCTCTGTATTAGTTATAAATACTCTCTCTTTCAAAGGAGATTTTAAATGTCTTTTGAATATATATTTTTTTTTCCATCATAAATTTCCAGCTTACAAAAGAGCTGTTGGAAAAATCAGATTTTGGGCTCAGTCGCTGTCTAACTAATTTAGTTATTAGTTTGAATCCATGTATAATATTTAAACAAGGAGAGAGGAGTATAAACCATTTCATTAAAATTCTCATTGTCCTTTGAATTCTTATTTCATGCAGGCTGCTGCAGATCCAATGTCCTCCTCTGATGCACTGGAAGGTGACCAAAAGGAAACTTCAGACGCATCACCGAATATTTGTATGTGTTAGTTTGATCAGGAAAAAAGAAATGTCATAACCGTAGAATGTAAAGCTAAATGTTTGCACTACTAGCAAGAATGTGGTTACTAGTCTAAAAAGGAGCTAATGATCCTGTATAAAAGAGGTAGACATGTAAGTGGGGGAATTCGATCATCATTTGTGCCAAAGCTCTACCGTAAAGGCCTAACCTGAAAACATGCCCTTTTTTCATCATTGCTATTGGTTTAGGGGGTGTTTGTCAGTAATCTACTCCCATATTTTAAAACTAAAGTAAATATGTTCTGTTGTTGAGATCATAGTCGTATCCAGCTTGTGTTTAAGCAGGGACCTTCTCTCTAGGCAATACTTGGATATGTACATATTGAATTTTGTATCATGGCACCACAACGACAGTGATATTGCACTAGGTCATGAGGACATTTTGTCACTGATGCGATGTTATCTTGTTGCAATGGCCAAAATAAATTTTTGTCTGGAAATGTAGGCTTGCATGCCATTTTAGATTAGGACTGTCTGGTGAAATGTAGGAGAGTCCTGACTTGCGTACTGAGCCACTGGGTCAGCTTAGTGAATAACTGAAAAACTGTTTGAGGAAATATGGGGACTCTTTTATGAAATTTTTTTTTTTCTTCTCATGAAATATAAATTCTGTCTGAATTTATATTTGAAGGTGTGTGTAAGGGAAAGTACTGCTGATTTAGGTTGCTTGGCATTGACCATGAAGTAGGAGGCTATCAAAAATATCCTCCACCTAAAGAAACTCCTGTGCGCGCACACAACACATTTGGAGGTGAAAGCCATACGCTAAATTACTAAACCATAGGTAGATAAAATCTATTACATGGTTCTGCAGTTTATCTGTGTCTTTGACACCTTACCTGCACTCTGATTAATCCTTCTCCCTTGGACTATTTTATAATACTCCAGACCGCTGAGCAACTTCAAACTGCTGCTAACTTGTAGAGCAACTTGCCAGAGAAATATTTCGTATCGGCTTGTAAAGCAAGTTTGTCGCAAACAAAATTACACTTATCCACTTCTTCCAGTTTTTTACTATATTAAATCTTACTTTAAAAAGCACCATGCAAAGCAGTTTGCTTTTCCTATTGAAATAAATGGGAATCACTCTTTATCTCAGTTCCTGGCTCTTCACAGGCTGTTTTCATGATTTAGGCCTGGTCTACACTGAAAAGTTACATCAGTATACCTATGTGTGTCATGCGAGTGAAAAATTCATACCCATGAGAGACATAGTTAAGCCGACCGAAACCTTGGTGTTGACAGGGTCCCTCATGGGTGTGAATTTTTCACACCCATGAGAGCCATAGCTATGCCAGTGTAAACGTTCAGTGTAGATCATCCCTAAA
The DNA here is from genome assembly GCF_003597395.2 of Chelonoidis abingdonii. Taxonomy (NCBI): domain Eukaryota; kingdom Metazoa; phylum Chordata; order Testudines; family Testudinidae; genus Chelonoidis; species Chelonoidis abingdonii. Next base: position 41,028,733 of record NC_133769.1, read on the forward strand.
GAGGCTTAGATTAGGATTTGGAGCCATTGCTAGTGTAGACTGCACTATACGTGTTCCCCCATGGACAGGGCTTGTCTATAAGAGGAAACTTACTGTTCTAGTTACACTGGTATAACTCCCTGTGTGGAGACTATTTCAGAGTAAGAATGCTGCCTTCTGGTTTAGTTTATTTGCTTCCAAAGCAGCTCTTCCAAACGTGCTGGAATATGAGTGTCCACATAGGAATTATAGTGGTATAATTAAGGTGGTATCTCTGCCAGTGCATTTTAGTCCTGGTCTGTACTCATCTTGAGCCTTTCCTGAACAGAGCCTTTTGTGACTTGAATAATATCTGTTAAGAACTAGGATGATATCTAATCCTGTGTCTAACATTACCAGGGGCCACATCACCCCTTCCAGAGGCAAAACTTACAGGATGGGATGTTTTACTGGGAAATCTCAACAAACCACAGATCACAGGACCATCCCTGCAGGGGCCCTGTAGTCCTGAAATGGCTGCCTGGCATCACAGCTTCACTGGATTAGCATTGACTCCTCCCCTCCCCCAACAAGGCACAGTTGTTCTTCGAGTAATTGCTCCTGTCGATTCCAATTAGGTGTGCATGTGCCGTGTGCACGGTCATCAGAAAGTTTTTTCCTTAGCAACTTCCATTGGGTCGGCTGTGGAGCCCCCTGAAGTTGTGCCTTCATGGTGCTGAATATATGCTCCTGCTGACCTGGCCCCTCCTCAGTTCCTTCTTGCCACCAGTGACGATCGTTGGAACAGCAGTTGCTTGCGTAGCAAATGCTTTCCTTAGCGTGCTTAGTAGCTGCTAGCTGTAGTTTAGTTAGTAATTTAGTTTGTGTATATAGTTGCAGTTCACCCCCAATCCCTTCCCCTTCCCCAGGTTCCAGGGCATGCCTCAGTCCCAGGGATTTAAGCCTTGCGGAACCTGTGGTAAGTCTATGCTAACAGGCAACCCCCATGACTCATACCTAAGGTGTCTGGGGGAGACTCATCAGACTGAGAAGTGCAGGATCTGCAAGGCATTCCACCTCAGGAATAAGAAAGAGTGTGATTTTCATCTAAAACATCCCTTGATGGAGTCCACTCTTCACCCCCAGCCTGTCGCGGACAGTAAGGACGAGGCACTGAGTGCGTCCGTGTGGAGTGCCCCGGCCTCCATATGCAACACAGTGCCAAGGAAGGACTCTAGTCTAAGAGGCCCTCGGCATCAGTGCTACCTGGCACCGCAGGCTATGTCAGTAGCCCGGCACCACTTCCACTCCTCTGTGCTGCACAAGAGGCACAGGAAGACTAATACGGGTCATTCCCCTGTGCCAAAGACAGCGGTGCCAGCAGGTGTGGCAGCAGTGCGTTCTATCCAGGAGCATTCGGTGCCAAGAGCACAGGAGTCTGCACTGTTGACTTCAGTCCTGTCAAGGGGACCATCGAGTCCAGCGCCCAGCAACACTCCTGAAAGACAGTGCCAGGTGGAGGAGTTGGAGCTGCCCTCCACCCTGGATTCTTTTGAAGCTGACAGCAATCCGATCGCCATGATGGCACCTCAGCCCTAGTCAGTCAGAGAAAAGCCTCTGGTGCCACAGTGACCAGCTCCATCTAGAGGCAAGCCAGCCATAATGAGGCAGTTGCCCTCCCCAGCTCGACACCACTCCCCACCTGGACTCAGTGCTCACTGTCCCGGAGCAAGTACTCGAGTTTCTTCGATGGTGACTCAACTCTCAGACAGTGTGCGAGGGAATCCCCTTCAACAGCCCCCATCCTCCTCGTCTCTGGTAATGGACGCTTCAGCTCTGGGATGGGGCGTGCATTCGGAAGACCTCTAAACGCAAGACCTATGGTCGCAGCATGAGCTCTCACTCCATATCAATTCAAGGAGTTGAGGGCTGTGCATTTAGCCTGCCAAACCTTTCAGGCCCAGCTACAAGGCCAGCGTGTGGCCATGATGACAGACAACACCACGGCCATGTTTCACATCAACAAGCAGGGTGGCTCCCATTCCTCTCTACTGTGTTGGGAAGCCCTCCAGCTCTGGGAGTTCTGCATAGCTCACTCCATTCACCTGGAGGCGTCCATCTCCCAGGAGCACTGAACGAATTGTGGATCACCTCAGCAGGTCCTTTCACAACCATGAGTGGTCCATCCACCCAGATATCATACACTCCATCTTCCAGAGGTGGGGGTTTCCCCAGGTCAATCTGTTTGCCACTCAGAGCAACAGAAAGTGCCCACAATTCTGTTCCTTCTGGAAATGCAGCCCAGGCTCACTTGCAGACACATTCTTGATCCACTGAATGGGAAGTCTGTTGTATGCTGTTCCACTGATTCCTCTCATGCACAAAGTCCTACTCAAGGCCTGCAGAAACAGGGCAAGGATGATTCTGGTTGCACTGGCGTGGCCGCGCCAACACTGGTACACCACGCCCCTGGAGCTGTCAGTGAATGCCCCAATCACACTGCCACTACTTCTGGACCTGGTCACACAGGACCATGGTCGCCTCCCTCACCCCAGCCTCCAGTTCCTCCACCTCACGGTCTGCAAGCTTCATGGCTAAACCCCATGGAGAACCTGTACTCGGAACTGGTAAGAGAGGTCCTGCTTGGCAGCAGAAAACTCTCCACTAGGGCCACATACCTAGCAAGATGGAAGAGGTTCATGTTCTGGTATATTCATCATCACATACCTCCACTCCAGGCGCCCATACCAGTCATCCTGGGGTACCTGCTGCGCCTGAAACAGCATGGTCTTGCAGCATTGTCCATCAAGGTGCACCTTGCCGTTAGTTCAGCCTTCCACCTGGCAGTGGCCAGATGTTCAGTCTTTGCCAACCCTATGGTTGCCCATTTCCTCAAAGTGACTATACCTACAGGTTAGACAACGGCTCCCTGCAAGGTACCGTAACATGGTCCTTTCCAGGCTAATGTGGCCCCCATTCAAACCATTGGCGACTTGCTCCCTTCTCTACCTCTCATGGAAGGTTGCCTTTCTGGTCGCCATTACCCTCAGCGAGGAAGGTGTTGGAGATAAAGGCCCTCACTTCCAACCCCCTCCAGATGGTTTTCCAGAAGGACAGGGTACAGCTCAGACCTCACCAGGCCTTCCTCCCAAAGGTGGTGTCATATTTTCACACCAACCAGGACATTTTTCTGCCTGTCTTCTTCCCTAAAGCCTCATGCTAATGTCTGAGAACAGAGGCTCCACGCACTGGATGTTTGGCAGACATTAGCTTTTTACGTCGAGCGCACGAAACTGTTCTGGATCTTGAATCAGCTATTCGTGGTGGCTGTGGACCGGATACAAGGCCTCCTGGTTTCATCTCAGAGGATTTCAGCGTGGATCATGTCCTGTATCCGGACATGCTACGAGCCAGCCAAGGTTCCAGCTCCAGTCCTTATGGCACACTCCACAAGGGCACAGGCATCTTCGGTGGCATTCCTGGCTCAGGTTCCGATACAAGAGATCTGCAGGGTGACAACGTGGTCCTTGATGCATACGTTCATCTCTCATTACACCATCATCCAACACTACAGAGATGATGCTGCATTCGGCAGAGCAGTGCTCCAATCAGCGTTCCCATAAGTCCGACCCCACCACCTAAGGTGGTTGGGCTTGGTACTCATCTAATTGGAATCGATATGAGCAATCACTTGAAGAAAAAATGGTTGTTCTTCGAGATGTTGTTCATGTCCATTCCACTACTCGCCCTCCTTTCCCCTCTGTCATAAATAGCTGGCAAGAAGGAACTGAGGAGGGGCCAAGTCAGCAGGGGTATATATTGAACGCCATGAAGGCACCACTCCCGGAGGCTCCACAGCTGACCCAATGGGAGCTACTAAGAGAAAAACTTTCCAATGACTGTGCACGCGGCGCATGCACACCTTATTGGACTGGATATGAACAACGCATCTCGAAGAAAAACAGTTATGAGAAGGTGAGTAACTGTTTTTTCCCAGAGAACCTGAGAGAATCTGCAAAAAGTGAATACTACCAGAGGCTGTAATCTCTGCAGGGCATGATGTGCCTTTCCTCCCACCATCCTATTTCCACCTATCACATCTCCCTCCCTCCCTCCTTCTTGAACTGCATGGAGAACCAGTTTCAATTCCCAGGGAGGTGAGGCTGGTACCACAGAGGCACTGGAGCCCTTCTTCAACAGGGAGGGACCAAGATTCATGCATAGAGGTGCCTCCTCAAGACCTCGATCTCAGTAATGATACGGTCCCAGGTTTAAAACCAGGACAATAGTGTTAAAACAATAGTATATTAAGTCTGCTGAGCTATTGAGTCACCTATGTATTTTTTTTAAATTGTTTCATTCACATGCAGCTTCTAGACATGCATATTTTATTAAATTTTTTAGCTGATGCAGATGCATTTAAAATTCTCCTGGAGATGAAGATGAAGAAGAGACAGAAAAAGCCCAATCTACCAAGCACTGTGACTGAACTTGTCACTGAGGAAGGGTCTAAGGTGTTCGTGGTTGGTACTGCCCACTTCAGTGACAGCAGCAAAAGAGATGTAGTGAAGGTAAATATGCAGGTGGAGCCATTCAGCAACATTTTCTTATGTGCCTGGAAAGTTAACAAGAAATTAACATGTTTTCATAACAATTAAAACTTTGCTATAGTGTTAGGGCATCTTGGAATTAGGGTAGCAGAATGTAACTGCATGATTCAGCTATGACTTTGCAACTAACATGCCTGGTAGTGTATAGGATTGGGTAGAATCCGTTTAAGTAGCTTCTAATAGACATCCCTATCTTCTGTTGCAGAAACCACTAGATGCTAACAGAGCAACAGCGTATTTATGTAGCTAGGCCTTGTATGTTTGTATACAGTCTCTAAAATCAGTTATTTGGAACCCAACTGTGTCTGTGTTGTTTCCTCATATTCTTAAAGTTGTGTAGAGAGCAAAGACATCACATCTCTAATCTTGTACAAAGTGCCGTGAGCGCTGTTGTATTCACACATGGTTGAGACCTTGGTTTTACATCTCCTGCAAAGTATGGCACCCTTTATAGTACCTGGGTTAATGATTCAATACTGCTGTGGCAGGTTAATCACCATATCACAAGTATGTGGCTGAGTTGAGAATAGAATCTAAGTCTCTTGATTCAGCCCTGTGCTTTCCTAGACTCCTTCCCTACGGTTGGCTTGTTGAGTTGACAGGATTATGGTACAAAGTTGTAAGCCATCGTATTTAAACAATAATTTGATTAAAGTGAACTGCTAGCAAGTCCCATATGTTATCAGTAATTGACATAAAAGCACCTAATAGTATATTTTTAGGGCAGAAGCAGGTATAGTACAGGTAGCTAGCCTCAGGGCTTGCATTCTCACCTATTGATACTTTAATGACAGTCATGCCAGGAAATTGTAACACTGTGATGCTAACACCTGATCATATGTTATCGCATAGTCATTTGGGATCATGCTGAGAATGGAAGTTGGAAGGAACTTTTAATTGCTCTGCATGCTAGGACTATGGGAAGCATAGACTCATAGACTTTAAGGTCAGAAGGGACCATTATGATCATCTAGTCTGACCTCCTGCACAGTGTAGGCCACAGAATCTCACCCATCCACTCCTGTAACAAACCTCTGACTTATGTCTGAGTTATTGAAGTCCTCAGATTGTGGTTTGAAGACCTCAAGCTGCAGAGAATCCAAAACAGACCTGTAAAAACTGGGATTGTTTCTCAAACTTTGGGGCAGAAATAACTGAATCAGGACAGGTCTGAAGAGCTGGCAGAGCTCCATGTCCCATGCAGACATTGCAATATAGATGGCCTCATCACCCTGCTTGGCCACTGGAAGCTGAGCAGGATGAAACCTGTGCTAGGATCAGTCCCTCCAGCACTTTGGACTCTTGATTTAGGCCTTGATGGTGGAAAGGCCTGTTCTAGCTAGGTTTGTGACCCAGAAGGTCATAAGTACCATTTACAGTGAACTTTGCTAGCATGTAGGGAAAACGTTAAAATCAGATGTTTCCAACATAATTGTTACTCCATGTTCCTGTCCCCAGATGGCTGGCAGGTAATACCTTTCATTGGCTTCCTTATTTTTCTTCAAATAAGTAGGTGCTAAAAGCATGTGATAACTCCAGAGCAATATCAGTGGCCTGAAGCAGTTTATTTTTCATTATCGTGTTAATTGAAAATTATTTGTGGAATGAATTCCTATTAAGCCCCATACCTTACAAATAGCTCATGTAAAAAATCAATATTTGCTGCAGTACCTCTCCATCGTGTCCACATTTATGTAAATAAATCCATCTTTTTCAGACAATACAGGAGGTACAGCCTGATGTGGTTGTGGTTGAGCTTTGCCAATACAGAGTTTCTATGTTAAAGATGGATGAAAAGACATTACTAAAGGAAGCCAAAGAAATCAATCTGGAGAAACTTCAGCAAGCTATAAAGCAGGTATGATTACCTCAGTGAAAATTATGGCTGCTACTACCTTCTATCAAGCCTACTAGCACTTCAGCCCTAGTGTGAGCATAGCCACAATGGTTAGGGTTTGTGTACATGGGGAAATAGCCTGGAATAGCTGTTGTGGAATAGGTACTCTGCACTAGTTCCCCATATGGGAAGTCTTGAAGTGGATTAAGCTAAACTGTACAAAAGCTCTGTTAGGGTTATGGTTCACACTCCCCTAATCGGAAGTGTGGGGCTGTGTAGACATAGCCTTAGTGCTAAATAAGAGTGTCTACATGGGGAGCTAGTGCAGAATAGCTATTACGCTTGTTTTGTAATAACTTCACTGTGTAGACAAACCCTCAGAGTTAAGGTTGTTTGTTAAGCCTTGGTTTCGGCTGTTTCTGCCTTTTCAGTGCTTACAGCCTTGATTCTACAATTGGATTTGTACAGGGATCCTCTTCGATGTCAGCAGGGCTCTGCCTGGGTTTCACTATATCCAGCCTTTTGCAGGATTGGAGAATAACTTTGCAACCTTAAAATGTTCATTTGACACTATTTTATGGCATTTTAGCCATACATCTTGTTTGTGTGTGTGTTCTGGGTATTTAACTTTTATATAGTTTCTGAGTGGTATATTTGGTTGCTTTTCCCCTTCATTATTAATTCCATTCTACATCATGTTAATATTTGCTATTTGTGTTCTGTTGTGGATCAGTTGTCAGTGGATTAGCATTCAGGTCATATCCAAACTGGCTGGTTGTTAATGTGTGGGTGTGCATGTAAATATAAATTCAGTCCTTTATTATCTGTATCAAACAATGAACTTGTGTTTGTGTTTAATGAAGTTAAAATTACTCACTGGGCAACAAATAAATGTATATGGTATATTTATCATAACTTTAACAGACTATAGAAGCATTAGATCACCAGTCAATGGTGTCTTAAATCAGTGTTTCCCAAACTTGGGATGCCGCTTGTGTAGGAAAAGCCCCTGGCGGGCCAAGTCGGTTTGTTTACCTGCCCTGTCCGCAGGTTTGGCCGATTGCGGCTCCCGCTGGCCGCAGTTCGTTTCTCCAGGCCAATGGGGGCTGCTGGAAGCGGCATGGGCTGAGGGACGTACTGGCTGTTGCTTCCAGCAGCTCCCATTGGCCTGGAGCCGTGAACCACGGCCAGTGGGAGCCGCGATCAGCCAAACTTGCGGACGGGGCAGGTAAACAAACCGGCCTGGCCCGCCAGGGGCTTTCCCTACACAAGCAGTGTCCCAAGTTTGGGAAACACTGTCTTAAATAATCAAATTAAAAGGACAGGTTCATAATCTACTGCAGATATTTTGATTTTTATCCTGAACCTTCGGCATAAGTAAGTAATCCTATTGACAGCAGTGGGACTGCTTGTGAGTTGGTATTTATAGGGTTGGTCCCAAAACAAGAACACTTGTTGCCAATTTGAAATCACATGTGGTGAATAAGAAGTTAATAATTTTCTCTGTGTGTGTATGGTCTCTCAGTAAATTCTTTCTGACTCATGTAGCTAGAGCAATAACTAGTTCTTCCTGTTTTGTATTTATATAGTCTCAGAGACCAGGATATTACAACCTATTTAAATGTTACATTTTTTGGTAAGCTTTTCTTTAAAGCAGTGACCAAAATGACACAGCCTCTGTGCAATCAAGGGATCATCATCAAAGTTTTTAAACAATTAAAACAGGAACAAGATATCACTCTGCTTATTATATCTAAATATGAATGCAACAGTTTTTACCTTGCAACTTTATTAGAGGAAACGACCAATGAAAATCTTACAGAAAACTGATTTCAGATTATTGTTAGACTTTTTACATTTTTTCCTGAATAGGAGACTTATGAAAGCTCATGATGGCAGCTTTGTAGTGTCGTGTAGTCGTCAGTTCCTGCCAGGACTTGGGATGACTCTCCTTTTGTGCCGCTTGGTGGCAGTGCAAGTAACTCAATATTGGACCTTGTTCCATTTACATTATTACAATTCTTGTGCTGTTCTTTGAATGACCATTTCAAAATCTGAGGTCAATAAATAAAGTTACCTATGGATGAGGTCCTTTGTATATAGAAACACTGTGCATTTTACCCATTCCCAATAGTAATCAAGCCTGCCTTGAGTGGATATTTTCAAAGGCACCCAATTCCCACTGACTCTCAACAAGAGCTCCCCCCTAACTGCCATCTATGCTTTAACAGTTTCACCTACTCTACAGCATGCCTGGCTATTCTCAACAACCTGCTCCCTGTTTGTGACAGCGTGATGTGGTGTTAGAGCAGTGTGAAACGCCCTGGGTTAGTTAGCAGGGATTTTTGAGGCCTCTTTTCCAGTTTCAGTTCTTAGTGGTTCACATCCCAAATTTCGATTTGCCATGGAGACCCAAAACACAAAACAAAGCTCAACCTAAACAGCAGAACTTTGCCTTGATTTCAGTCAAAGGGTCAAAGCCACCCAATCATCATCCCAGGATCCTTTAGCAATAGCTGATAGGGAGTGTTGTGCTGAGGAGAAGGGAGGGTTTCTGAAAAGTGGGCAGTTCTTGACTCTTGGAAAGGAGCACATTCCAAACCGTCAAACCCTATTACCAAGAGCTACCCTATCTCTCATCCTGATTTCCCCTCTCCCGCACCTTGTGCCTGAAATGACCCACTCTCCATGATGCCAGGTGCCCATTTACTTCCTCAAGCTAGAAATTGGCCAGAAGGGAGTGTCCAGGGGGTGGTATTGTGAGGCCAGGCCAGGTCATGGGGAACTACCAAATGAAGTGCACCAGGAGTGAGAAGTCATCAGGCCAGCAGGGAGAGTGGGAGGGAAGAGGAGGGGTGGTGAAAATGAGTGTTCATTCACAGAACACATGGGACAAATGCTTCCATGAATTCAGGAGAGATCCCCAGCAAAATACGTTTGTTTTTTTTGTTTTTTTTTAACTAAAGCAGCTGAGGCTGGATTCCTGCTGAGACCACTTGCTGCCGTTTGCGCCTTTAGGACAGAATGTAATTAATTAACGCTTGTGCTCTCGGTTTTCTTTTTGCACAGTGGTGGAAACACTGCATGCTGGTTTGTAGCAGAAGGACACGACTGCAATGTATTTCAGTCAATCATGTTCTTAATCTGCCCAAAACCCAGTGCCTGTCCTATTTGCCTATACTCAAGAAAATAATAGGTGATAGGCTGAAGCAGATAGCAGCAACTAGCAGCACAAGTCCAGACAAAGAGATTTAAAGTCTTAAATAAGTGAATATGCACAAATAATTATGTGAGTAAAAACCTACTGAACGATTACTGAAATATAAGGATGGGGGCTTGTATTTATTGTATTGTCTATCCACAAATACATCAGTTTTTTAAAAAAAAATAATTCTTCTCTTGCTGGGATCTCCTCAATTTGTGGAAGTATTTGTCCTTTGTGTTGTGTGAACAAACACTCATTTTCACTACCCTTCCTCCCTTATTCTGCAGCCCCAGGTTGAGTTTAAAGCTGTCTTCCCTTCATGGAAACTAGCATTGCTACAGTTGCCAGCCCCCTAAATTGGATCCCTTCTTATGCCCACAGGGTGAATCAAGCTCAGGGTGTTTCTTTAAGATCTCATCTGCAAGTCCATGAACAGGAAACTGCTTGATGCTCAGCTTTTCTGGATTAGAAAGAGGAAGTTCTGATTTGACTCATCCAGTGTTCATCACTGTTTGAAGAATCTAACTGTTTCATGCTTAGACTACTAGGTGTACCCCACTCCAATATCCCTCTAGCAGGGCAAATGCAGAGCAAATATGCTCATGTTCTGCGCTGCTTATATTTGGAGGAGAATGCAGTGTTTGTTCTAATTTATTCAGTTACAAATGTGTGGTATGAGCTACTCTGCTAGTCGCATGGACAGATGCTTTCTTCTCACCTTGGGCAGGGGGACTGAAACAAGACTGGCTTATTTAATTATTTCTTAAACACATTTTTCTTTGAGCAAACAATCTGGTGTGTAACCAAAGAGCATTTTTAACAATGATCCCACATATAAATGATGAAAGCTGAAATAATGAGAGCGGTGTTCAGCAGTAAATCAGCTCCAGTGGGCGGCTTCAATGTTTCTTCATCAGAATAATTGATGATTCTCAGTGATTGCTAATGGCACAATGTCTGTGGGTACTTCCTAGTAATCCATACAGGTTGACGGTTCCCATTTTAATGTTTTTTTCCCTTTTCTGCTAGAATGGAGTCATGTCAGGACTAATGCAAATGCTTCTGCTGAAGGTCTCTGCTCACATCACAGAACAGCTGGGAATGGCCCCAGGAGGAGAATTCAGGGAGGCTTTCAAAGAGGTAGGGGCTGGATGTTGGTTGTTTCTAAGGTAAAAATACTGGTCTCTTGTAAACTAAATAAAGTCACTTGTTTGGCCAGAGTGCTCTTTTCTGATCCCTTTCTTATACGTGGTGAGGCTGAGAACTAAAGATCTTTTACTTAAAGGGGAACTGCAAAGAGGAAGGGAAAATGGTGGCTTTTGCCCCCTTACTGCCCCTTTCTGGTGTATATATGGATGGTTCCATAAAGACTTGAAAAATATTTTTGGCTTTTGTCTTCTCCCTAGAAATAGTGGTATTCAGTTCTTATGTCTGTTTTTTGCTGGGGGATAGTGAAATCGCAGTAGGTCTCCAGCTGAGAGAGAGGGGACGCTAAACATTTCACACAGAGCTTTTCTTCCAGTTTTGGCCCTGGTCCTTCAATGAACTCCTCACGGGTGGAACCTGTTCCCATGCAAACTGGGGCCTTTGTCTGGAGTAAAAAGGATTTGCATGGGTATCGCAAACAAACACCCCTGTCTGACTAGACCTCTCCTGGCGAGAGAGCTGCAGCTCAGGTTTCAGTATGTCCTGATGTTGTCGTTCTAGTCCTCCGGATCAGCATTTCCCCAACTGCGTTGGAACCCTCTATGGGGGAGGTGGGGCCAGGGGGCCAGAGACTTCGAATTAATAAAATGTACCACTTCTGCAATGAGCAAAAACCTAATTAATGAATTAAATATACAAATTGGTGGCTGTTAAAATCAACAGTTCCCACAGTTTTCTCTAAATTAGGATAACATGTTATGTAAAATGTTATCTCAGATAGCACTGTGTGGTAACTTGGGGCAATACCAATTTTTTTTTATTTTTTTTTTTAATCCATGTTTTTCCTTCCTTCATTTGAGAGGGAGAAGGTGTGTAAGCAGGCTGGCCAGCACTTTGTCTCTGGTGATCCATATGTTGAACATATATATAATGGGTGTGAGAGGAAAAACTGCTTCTTAAACTGGCAGTAGAACCATGTGGGGAACACGGCAGCCTTAACACGGATGAGGACAGCCTTAGTATTGAGCTGTCTCTCTAAGAATAAGGGATGGATTCTGCTACACTTGTGTTTGTGAAAATCTGCTGCTCCACTCCCCCTTCCACCATTTATTTCCCTTTGTTGTCAGTAGCAGGAAGAACCAGCCAACCTGTGAACACCACCTAGAAGATAAGAGTATAGCCAGTCCTGTAGAGGGGTAAATCTCCCCTAAGCTGGCTGAGACAAGATGTCACTTCATGAGCCTGGTGTGCTTTGAAACTTGTTAAAAAATAGAGCTTGTGTGGGGGCACAAACATTAGGAGAGTCAATGCATCCGAAGAAGTGAGCTGTAGCCCACGAAAGCTTATGCTAAAATAAATGTGTTAGTCTCTAAGGTGCCACAAGTACTCCTGTTCTTTTTGCGGATACAGACTAACATGGCTGCTACTGTGAAATAGGGTTGTGACAGGGGAAAGTTTGGGAATCCCCAGTTCATACGATTCTCCAGCCAAAACTGGGGGGGGGGGGGGGGCAGGATTCAAGATGTCTTATCTCTAATATAAAAAGACAAACTGAAAAAAAAATCTTTGCAGATATCTAATAGTAGTAATAAGGGAAAGGGCACATACACAATCTTTGTTTGTTTGGTTTTCAATTCACTTTAAGCAGTCAGTGCCAGGACAGAAACTTATGTGATAGTAACATGAGTGTGCTACAAGGATTTCATGGTGCTCCTGCAGCTTAACAATGCCAGGAAAACTGCTTTTTAGCTATATGCTATAATTCATGGGGAAATAGTCTGAATCCTAGGTAGAAGGTCAGACTTTGAAAGGAGTAAACTGGATGTATTAGGAAACTAAGCACAGACCTACTCCACTCAAAAGAACAGGAGTATTTGTGGTACCTTAGAGACTAACACATTTATTTGAGCATAAGCTTTTGTGGCTACAGCTCACTTTACTGGATGCATAGAATGGAACATATAGTGAGGAGATGTATATACATACAGAGAACATAAAAAGGTGGGGGTTCCCCTACCAACTCTAAGAGGCTAATTAATTAAGATGAGCTATTGTCAGCAGGAGGAAAAAAAACTTTTGTACCAATAGTCAAGATGGCCCATTTAAGACAGTTTGACAAGAAGGTGTGAGGATATTTAACATGGGGAAAGAGATTCAGTGTATGTAATGACTCAGCCATTCCCAATCTTTCTTTAAGCCTAAATTGATATTATCTAGTTTGTATATTCAAGTTCAGCAGTTTCTTTTTGGGAGTCTGTTTTTTGAAGCTTTTCTGTTGCAAAATTGCCACTTTTAAATCTGTTTCTGTAACAGATTTAAATCTCAGTGAGATTGAAGTGTTCTCCTACGGGTTATTGAATGTTATAATTCCTGATGTCAGATTTGTGTCCATTTATTCTCTTCCGTAGAGACTGTCCGCTTTGGCCAATATATATGGCAGAGGGGCATTACTCCTCTCTGTGTCTCTGGCATTTCAGTTTTACTACATGGATCTTTAAATGTTGAATTGTTTTGATGCAGTCAAATTGAGTGAATAGTACCATTGACTGCAGAGCTTTAGTTCAATAATTAGTAAGTAATAGAGTTACACTGATCATGCTATGTCAGGGTTGTGCTATGAGGCACAAAGCTGAAGAGTAATCTGATGGAAACAGTGCGTGTCTAGTCCTTTTTTGGAATGGAGGGGAAAAGTAGCAAGAAGGTTGTATAGTAATATGGTAACTAGTTCTGACCCATATTGTTCTACCAGATACTCTGCAGTGTCAGAACCCTTGTCAGCCCATCAGAAATCCTATCTCTATTTTAGACATAAATTTAATAATGCTGCTAACTTGATGCCTCCTTTTTTTCTGAAAGTCCATTATCAATTGAAGGAGAAAAGTTGAATCCTGCCAGTAGACTTGTTTCTGTATTTTGTAAATACATTTGGTTTGATTCCTCACTGCCTTGCCCCTTGTATAGTCGTTTACTGCTATGCAAAGTGAAAATACTATGGTATGAAATCAGCATGGTGGCATTTTACAACCGCTTTGTACAGGCTACACAAAGTGCAACGCAGTGGGAAATTATGCCTGTTCTCTTTGAAACTCCTAATGGATTATACTCCCAGTATTATTGTAAATCTAGTTTTGTACAGGCTGTGATATAAAAATGATTTCTGAAATACTTTAAGAGGGAAGAGGGTGTCAGCAGGGATGCTGATGTTAGGATCTGCATTCACGATAATCTCAAGGAAATTTAATGTCATAATTTGAAAAATGTTTTCCAGTTTTTTTTTTTTCTATAATCCAGTGTGTGTTTAAATGGAACACAACTGACCAAATATGTTTTATACAATGCTGCATATCTGCATGGAATGTAAACCATGAACACTAGGATTATTGCAGTCCTTTGGTGGATAGTTAGTGGGACACATTTTTTCAGCCTAGCCTTAACTCTACTTGCACTTGTAGTTTTGTGGGAACTAGTAAGTAGTGATTATAGGCATAAAATTGTGCCCAGAGTTGTTTGCAGATATAAGTAAGGTAATCTGGATGACTGAGTACCTGAGCTGCAGGCACAATCAGGTACCTGATTTCCAAAATACCTTACAAGAGCCTGACCTTGTAAATCTATCCCAAACTCTCTGAGCATATGGTGATGTCAGTTTAAAATAAAATCTTATCCCTTTTTAATGCTTATCTTGTTGTCTCCATTTAGTCATAGCTACCTGAATCATCTAGTAAACGTAAAGGCTCAAAAGATCACTTGATGGTAACTCACTAGGGGGTGAAATCCTTGTCCCTTTGAAGTCAACAGCATCAGGATTTTGCGCTAGGAATTACCTCTGCAATGTTAATGAACTCCAGTATATTAATCCAAAAAGGCTAAATGGGACTGAGGCCATAGGATGAGTTCAGTGATCTACCCAAGTGACAGTGGTCCCAATCCTGACATGCTGCAGGATCAGGTCCTTGATGTGATATATCTCATTGCTCATATGAAAGACACTTTTTTGTCCCAAATGAGTTCCTGTACAATATATAGAGTCTGGTTCCATTTAAATATTTGTGAAGTGAACCTTTGGATCTGTGCTTTATTTGGTTTAGTGTTCCTCTCCCTTGCTTGCCATTTGTCACCCTGGCAGCCGTGAACTGGCTCTTCTGTGGTATCAGACTTAAGATGTTATTTCTTGCTCATCAGGAGCCAGGCAGAAATATGTTCATACCAGCTGAGAAAATAGTACCCATACCAACTCTCAAACCTCTTCTAAAATGATAGTGATCCGAATCCTCACTGACAGGACAAAGTATTTTGAAATCATGTTTGGCAGGACCTTTTTGAGAGGTGGAAAAAGAGGTTTGCCTTGGGGTCCACCTAACATGAAAGTCATGTGTTCTGTAATAGAGCCCTGTCTAGATCCTCTAAAAGCAAAATTAAAAATCATTACAATCATTTTTGCTTTTGACAGTATCCAGATCTGAATCCAAGTCTCGATCCCAATCCTATCAACTGCAATCACGTGCAAAAAGCTTTCTTCTACCTAGCCCAAAAGCTGGTGACTCTTTCGGTAAGGTGCAAAAGATAGAGAGGGTCAGTGTGCTGTTTGATATGAATAGAGCCCTGGGTTTTTATTGTAATAACTGTTGCATTTCATGGAAAAAGTATTCCATTATGGGATATTACATTGAAAATGGAAATGTTATTTACCTACAAAATATAAAATTCTTCTTTGAGTGCTAGTCCCTGTTTGTCTTCCAGTGGTGCATACGCGCACGATACGCCTGAGTCTGGAAATTTTAACTAGCAGTGTGCAGTAAATCTCATGGTCTCGACCGAGCATAAGAGGCAGTATGGGCTGACGGCTCTCCAGTTCCTTCTTATTCCTCTCCATCTCTGCCAGACAAGTATAGGCAGTACCAGGAGCTATTGTAGATGATTGCCAATGACCTCCAGATACCACTGGAGCAGGTCCAGGACCCACGACACTGGCTGTTAGATATTTTGCAATCTGCAGGCCCAAAGAAGGTGGCCCTTCCACTTAACGAGGCCATCATGAAGCTGATTTGGCACACTCCACCCCTCACGTGAGGTGCTATTTTATCCCCACCCTGGGAGCTGAATTCCTTTTCTCCCACCTTGCCCCCAACTCTGTTACAGGCAGCTATGGAGAGGGCTAGGTCGCAACATCAAAGGACTACTGACAAGGACTCAGAGGTTGGAAAAGAGTCTTTTCCTCTATGGGCATGCAGTTCCATATTGTTAACTATCAGGCCTTGTAACAATATGATTTTAACAACATTTCCAGGCTGGTGGAATTTAAGGACAAGCTTCCCCCTAAGGACAGAGCCCAATTTCAGACCTTCACAGAGGAGAGGAAGTTAGCAGCGAGAACAGCTCTCCAGGGTGCAGTAGATTAAGCAGATGCAGAATCCAGAGGCCTGGCTGCTGGTATAGTCATGAAGAGGGATTCTTGGCTACAGTCTCAGAGTTTCCCCAGGGAGATGCAGAATACCATACCTACCCCTAGAGCCACCAACATAACAGGCACTTCCCTTCTGAGTTGGGACGTTCAGCTGAACAACTTCACTGCACAACGTACCTGGACTCCACGGGAGGCCAGACTACACATCAATGTATTAAAAGTGAGAGCAGTCCACCTGGCTTGCAGACCCTTTCTCCTGCTTATGCATTCACTCCATATCCAAGTGACGTCAGACAATATCACTGTGGTCCTTTACATAAACAAATAGGACAGAGCAGGATCTCTTCTCCTTTGCCTAGAAGCAGTCAGGCTTTGGAGCTGGTGTATAGGAGCCAGAGGAGAGAAGATTTCATTCCCTTGACATCAGATATGCCCTGGTGTTCTACCTGCAAAGGACCAAGCCTATCAGAAAATCACCAAGACTTTTTCTCGCTATGGGAGAAAGATGGCGAGGCTGAGCAATATCCTCTCCGAGAATCTCTAAGTGGGTTTCTGGGTGCATCATCAAGTGCTACAGGTTAGCACACATACCTCCTCCTGATGGAGTCAGGGCACAAGCCACCTCTACAGCATCCATGCAGGACATTCCAATACTAGATATACGCAGACCAGCCACCTGGAGTTCCTTTCATACATTCTCTGTACATTGTGTGCTAGTTCAGGCCTCTGCTGCAGATGCAGCAATGGGAACTGCAGTACTGCAAGCATCTTCCTCACACCCTGCTCATGTCCGAGCATTGCTTGTCGGAATACATGGGACTAACACTCGAGAAGCAATAGAGGTTACATACCTGTAACTGGCTGTTCTTTGAGCTATGTGGTCCCGATCTGTATCTCGCTACCCATCTACTATTCCCTCTGCTTTGGATCCTGCTGGATTTGAGGTAAGAAGAGGAACAGGAGGGGCATCAGCCTGCATTGCCTCTTGTGCTCTTGGTCGAGAGCATGAGGAGATCTTTCGTGCATGTGTGGGCCAATGGCCACTGCTTGTCAGAAATTCTGGCATGTGGCATGCATGCATACCCATGTGTGGAATACAAATAGGGACCACACATCTCAGAGAACTTCCACTCACCTGTAAGTAACCTCCATTTGCCTGATGTTTAAGTGTGACAATATTTTCCCTTGTTTTCTTAGTGTTCTTCAGAACACTTAGGTTAGTGTAACTAGTAATGGTGTCCTATCAACCTAGTAACAGTTAATGTGTACCTTCTCTTGCAGGCTGGTAGAGTACCTTTCTGTAAATTTCATCTTGGGGACAGACCCATCCCTGTTACGTTTAAGAGAGCCATCGCTGCACTTTCTTTCTGGCAAAAAGTCAAGCTTGCTTGGGGCCTCTGCTTCTTATCTGACCCAATCAGGTATGAATAAGTGTTTTTTACCTTTATTTGAAAGGTAGATTATAAGTACCCGCTCCTACATGTTGCTGAGCATCCTCAGATTCACTTCAGTGGGAGCTGAAAGTCCTCAGCAATCTGAGCCCAAAAACAGCCAAAAGGAAGAATGATCAGCAACTTCTTATTCCCGTCCAGCCTCCCTTGCACCCTTTGGTAGAAGGAGGGATTGTGACAGGGACAAAGTGGAGCTGCACTGTGCCAATTCGCGGCTGTTTTATGGTCCCTTAGAGACCTGAGCCTGCTGTCATATTTCAGTTTGAGAACTGAGATATGATGACCAGCTCTCTATGCAGGGAGGTCTTGGCACAGGAGAGAATATGGTCCGTGACCTTTAAATGTCTGATTGTTCTGTTCATTAATATCCTCCTTGATAAAGGGTCTTTGTTAGCTTTCCAGGAAGTGTTACAATAATGCAGTGGTTCCCATTCCTATTGTTATGATTTCCCCCCCTCCAAAAAAACAGGTAGGGTCAAATTTGGCTCCACCTGAATTGGGACCAAATAACTCTGCAAAAGCAGCATTAATTTGCATGGCTCAGGAGTGCATTCCTAGATGCCCTTGCAATTTACTTGTGCTCCCAGCAGATGTATAATGGGGACATACGGAATTCTACCTGTTTCCTCCGATTCATTGCTTTGATGGGACCCATTTGGAGGTGCCCTTCTATTCCTCTCCCTGTGCACGCTCTCAAATGCTCTGTGTTGTGGTGACCGATCTTGCTGCTTCAGGGCTGCTTGACAGGCCCCAGGAGGAGCAGTGTCAATAATGCTCCTTAACTGGGCCATGATGGTAGCTCCTTCCCTCAGAGCCTTGATACATTGTCTCAGGTGTGATGCCAATTTATGTACAGTAACCCCTCACTTAAAATTGTCCTGGTTAATGTTGTTTTGTTGTTAGGTTGCTGATCAATAGGGAACATGGTCGTTTAAAGTTGTGCAATGCTCCCTTCTAATGTCGTTTGGCAGCTGCCTGCTTTGTCCTTTGCTTGCAGGAAGAGCAACCCATTGCAGCTAGCTGGTGGGGGCTTGGAACCGGGGTGGACTGTCAGCCCCCTATCAACTCCCCGCTCCCCTAAGTTCCTTGTGCTGCAGCTGCCCAGCAGGCTATCAATTGCCAGCAGTTCAGCTGTCCCTCCCCCTACTGCCATGTGCTGCTCCTGCCCTCTGCCTTGGAGCTGCTCCCCAAGACTCCTGCTTGCTGTGCAGGAGGAGAGGTGAAGAAAGAGGAGGGCTGTCAGGGTGTGTCCCTCTCCCCTGGTCCTGCACCCCGCTTACCCCATCTTCCATAGAGCAGGAGGGACACACAACAGGTCTCGGGATGGAGGGAGCTTGCTGTCAGTAGCTGCAGTCTCAGCAATCTGATCTAATTAACAAGGCAATGTACTTAAGAGTAGGGTCAGCATACTTAAAGGGGAAATGTGCATCTCTCTCTCTCTTCCTCTCTCTCACAGATGGTCTCTGTCTCTGTCTGAAATGCTGTCTCCCCTCCCTCCATTCCTGCTGCCTTGTAGAGTGTGAGAGTTAACCCTTAAGAGCTTGGGAAATATCCCACCCTCTGACTCCCCCACCTCAACCAAGCTTCACAATCATCATCACTGTGTACCAGTATTAAATTGTTCGTTTAAAATTTATACTGTGTGTGCGTGTATATATATGTATGTGTGTGTATATTAGTCTCTTCTCTGGTGAAAAAAATTTCCTTGGGAACCTAACCCCCTCATTTACATTAATTCTTATGGGGAAATTGGATTTGCTTGACATCGTTTCGCTTAGTCGCATTTTTCAAGAACATAACTACCATGTTAAGTGAGGAGTTACTGTATTTGTTTAGCTTCCCATGAGTAAGGTGTAATGAATGACTGCTATTGAATAGCTTTTACATGATTGGCCACTTTCTTTCCCTTTCACTGAGTTCAGACACACTGCTTAGAATATGAGTCTATAGGGAGGTAGTTTTGCTTTCTCAGGAGGTGCAGGAATTGTATAATTTTACAAGTCAGTGTGTCTATATTGGACTTTGAGAGCATAATACAGACATTGGGACTGTGTCTCTTTCTTTCAGTAAAGATGACGTGGAGAAGTGTAAACAGAAGGATTTACTGGAGCAGATGATGGCTGAAATGATTGGAGAATTTCCTGATCTCCATCGAACAATTGTATCAGAGCGAGATATTTACTTGACCTACATGTTGAAGCAAGCAGCTAAGCGAATAGAACTACCTCGTGCTTCAGAAAGTAATTGCTTTAAAGCAGATTTATAACTTGTGTTTATCAAGCAGTATGTTCTTAATGTAGTACTCCATGATTTTCCTTCCTCTCGGGAATTCTGAAAAGTTTTGCCATCTTGCATATAGACATGTACCATGTGTAATAATCGAGATGTCTTCATAAATTATAATGCTTAAAAAATAAGGGAGAATATTGTTAATTAGTATGAAATTCTTAGCTTTACAAGAGTGCTTTGAATAATGGATTCCTCCTTCCCATCATGACTAGGTCAAAACAGGAAAATACTATTGAGGCTGCTAAAGTTTGAAAAATGCAGGCATCAGTTCAGGGGAGAGATGAGGCAAAGACCTAAGGGATAGAAAAAAACAGCTGCATTTTCAAGGAGATTGTATCTGAGGCTTTTCATTTATTGAATTGTTAGCTGAAGAAGTCTAGTGCACAAACTGTGTGTGTGCGCGTGCACGTGTGCACGTCACAAGCAATTTATGGTGTCAGAAAACACTTGTGTGTGAATTGCTTAGTGAATCAGGCATTTATTTTTTATATTGTATTTATTTATATGTTGATTTATCCCCATCATGCTGATCCACCATACCTGTCAGAAAGAACCAGAATAGCACTAGTTATGTTTCTGAAGTGTTGCTGCAGCATTTACTCAAGTTGGGGAGCTAAAACCTTATGCAATGTTTTGAGGGTCATATAATCAAATAGGACCTCAAAATTTGCTCCTGTAACTTTGGTCGGCTAAATAGTGAGTGCATATTAAAAGGTGATTTGAGGCTCCTTTTATTTATGTTTGAGCAAAGGATACTAAGTGCTTGAAACACAAATTGGAAATGCCACTCCCAAAACAAAAATAAAGATGACCATTAGATGCTTTAAAAATAGGATAATTGCCCAGTCATGCAAAGAGAACCAGGTGGGCCAAACTCTGTACTTCTGAGGATCCCCACTGACTGTGTAGACAGAGGGGTCCAGTTCTGCAGAGCTTCCTTTGCAGATTCAGGGCCCAAATGCATTTTGCATTGTACCCTGATGGCCACTAGACTCAGGTGACCTAGATTACCCAAATTCCAAAGATGGTCAATGGAGAGGGACTTAACACAGTATGTGAGCTTCCAATACCAAGTGCTTATTGGTTTGCCCTTCAGAAGCAAATAAGAAGGCAATGCAAAGACTTCACCCAATTCTGTGTGCTCACGGGAGGCCGTACTAGTGAGGAGCTGCATTCTGCCCCAGCTGGAGCTTCTAGGACTTAGAGTAGCACTTGAGGTAGTCAAAATAAGGTTTTTTTGGTTTTTTTGGTTGGGGGGGGGGGTTCAAAAGAGAATTTTGTCATTCAAAAATTTTCATATTTTTTTTTAACTTTTTGGAAAAATTTTGGTTCATTTTTACTGGGGGAAATTGTTTGAAATTGTTGCCTTGAAATATGAGATTACTTTTTTTTTTAAAGATTGCTTACAGTTTGGCAATGTTTTTCTCACTGGAGAAGACTGATATTGTTTTTTCCCCTCTTCTCTCTTAGCTGAACCCAGAAAATGTATCCCATCTGTTGTGGTTGGAGTAGTTGGGATGGGTCATGTGCCTGGAATAGAAAAGAACTGGAACACTGACTTAAACATCCAGGAAATCATGAGGTAACTTTCTCTCCTTTTTGTATATTGATTTCGTAGCTCCTCAGCTTTACAATCTGCACTAGCCTTTGTTTTTAATGCTTAAGACATCTTGCTCAGGTCACCCAGAACTGTGGGCCTCACTGTTCCTGGTCTGCCTCAACAAGAGGGAGCTTTGCTGCTGCTAAGCTGTATATCCGCTCCCCACTTCACCAGATTTTCTGCCTGGCCAGCAAACTCTTCAGGACTCTGTCAGTCCAAACATTGCCTTGTAGGTAACAATCAGTGAACCCCAGTTCGCTAGAAACATCTCTCTGGAGTGTCCAGTCCCTCTCGCTGGATGCTGTTGTTAAGTTCACTGCCTCCAAAGAGATGGTGCCCACATTAGCTGTTAGGTTAGCTGAAGACCCACACTTCACAGCAGCACTGAGAAAGTTTTGTAATAACACATGAATAAGTTTATTAACAAAGAACTTAGGTATAAATGATTTCAAGTAAGAGTGTGCTGTGTTGTTGTAGCCATGTCGGTCTCAGGGTATTAAAGAGACGAGTGGGTGAGGCAATATCTTTTATTGGACAGACCTGAAGAAAAGCTCTGTATGGCTCTAAAGCTTGTGTCTCTCACCAACAGAAGTAGGTCTAATAAAAGATACTATCTACCTTGTGTCTTCAGGTAAAAGTGAAAGAGAGATGAAAGGTTACTAACAAAACATGCTTTCTAGTGACTAAAACTTAATGTCAGCAAGTTACAATCTTTGTCTAAGCAGGTCTCTCACCTATAGTCCATTCCCAGAGACGTCAGCCCCCTTGGTTTTAGGATCCACCTTTCTCAGATTTCTAGAGCTCTGGCCTCTTGTCTTTTAGTGGCCAAAATGTTTTTTTTGTTTCTACTTATAATCCCTAAAGTCCATTGTCTCTGTTTCAAGAGCCAGGAAGGCTTCCTAGGGGTATAGTCTCCATCCCTCTTGTGAATGCGAAGTGATCGTTTCTGCCCGGCTTGCTAGTTTGACAGCTGCATTTACTGCATGTGTAAATGTACTTTCGTTGTTTCTGGGCTTATCAGGCTCAATGTACATTGGAGACACAGTCAAGCAGGCAAAACAACATTCCTTTGTCTGGACAGGCTGGGCTTATGCATGCTTGACAAATACCTTTTACAAACATATTTGCAGCACATATCTATAATTCTTTTTACTCTGCATGTACATATGTCACTCAGTATTATTAATGACCAGCATATGATCAGTTTGGGTAGGATACCTTACATGACACTTTTTAGATACAGGTTGTGACAACAGTGAGGTGGGGCAATGTGTGTGCCAGGCCTGATGTGAATAATGGTATGGTGTGCCCTCTGCCAGTTGGCATTGTGGGGCTCTGGGTCACAATGCTACAGCAGTGAAACGGTGTATAATATTTGCAGATTGTTCTTACAACAAAGACGAGAGAAGTTGTAAATGGAAAAAAATGAACATAGCTGGATTTCTGGAGTGATGCATCTGATCAGAAAACAGTCTTGCCATAGAAGAAAACGTATTTATCTGTGTTTAGTGCTTTTAAAATG
The DNA here is from genome assembly GCF_003597395.2 of Chelonoidis abingdonii. Taxonomy (NCBI): domain Eukaryota; kingdom Metazoa; phylum Chordata; order Testudines; family Testudinidae; genus Chelonoidis; species Chelonoidis abingdonii. The sequence goes on from NC_133769.1 coordinate 41,051,755, forward strand.
AATGTAGGGTACGTGACTCAGAGGTGAAATCTGCAGTATGTGAAACAAGAAGCTTCAAATATAGCTTAAACAAAGAGTGAGACACTGTTGACCTCTGGGCTTTGGTTGTATTCAGGCAGCACTGCCTCTTGAAGTGCAAAATCACAGTTTCTCATAATCCATTTACTAAGAATAGCAATGAAACTGTGGCAGAACAGGAGACTACAAAGGCTAGCCCCGCCTGCTCAGGATCTTGAGCAGCTGCTGTCCATGCTGCCCTGGCTTCACTGCTATTGTCGCTCAAGCTAGCTTTAATTTTTCAAAGCTATCATGGGTGTGTCTACATGTGCTGCAGTCACGCCTCCAGATTTGCAGTGTAGACATACTCATGGTACCTTCGGAATTCAGCCCAGATCAGCAGGTTCCTGAATTCACCATTTGATTCCCCCCCCCCCCTTGAATCTATTATGCCCCATTATTGTAGTACCTGAGTGCCTTAAATTCTGTAATGTTTTTATCCTCTCAATACCCCAATGAGGGAGGGAAATCCTTTTATCCCCGTTTTACAGAAGGGGAACTGAGGCACAAAAAGGCTTGCCCAAGATCACATAGGAAGTCTGGGAATTGAACTCAGGCCTTCCAAGTCTTAGGTTTGTGCCCTAACAACTAGACTATATCTTTTGACGGCTGGTTAGTAGTCTCAGTCCAGTTGCTAGTGGACAGAGATCCAGATCAGAGTTATAGTAACTGACATTATTGGTACATTTGTTTTGCATTTTCATTAGTGAGATTGAAGGCTGAATGGCGTGGAAACTGACCTACCTATCTTCATGCCTACACAAGGGATCCCTTTAAGTCAGGCTTAAGACATTTTGGCTGAACTGACGCTACTCAAGGCTGACTGTGGGGGAGTTGTCAGTCCAGCATCTTTCATAAGGCACTAAGTTTGCTTAAGTTCTCCTGTTTTTTTTTAATAGTATAAATAGGTGTGGCAGAATTTGTTCTAAAAATTATTAAAAAAAAAAAAATAAAAGATAATTTTTAAGCGTTTTTCAATTTTTATCAGTTTACACTTTCACAATTGCGGGAAATTGTGGTATGGGTCAGACAATTATTTAATGACAATGGGCATTGATTCAAAAAGTGAAAGCTTTATAACTGTCGAAACACAAATTATCAACGTCATGTGTCAAAGTATACGAAGTAAATGTCTTCAGATTGAGTTCTAATTTAAGCAGCATTTTTCTTACTTTGCCTATCCATAAGGTTTGATTATAACCAAATAATGGAAATAGTTTTGTCAGTCTTTGTGCGTATGATGAAATTGATGTTTACTGCCATTTAGTGATAAAAATCAAATCCTCGCAAGCCTAAGTATAAAGCAAGTAATAACCCTCAGAGTACAACCATTCTCAAACCCTGACTACTTGGCTGGAGGATGAGCTTTAAGCTTTCTCAGCATATTTGAGAAGCACAGTCTGTGGGGTTATGGCTATGTATTCTCTGAGTATTTTTCCCAGATTTAAGTTCTCTTGCTGTACTGCAGATACCTTATGCTTCATGAGGGGCAAAGTGCTCTGGAAATAACCTTTCATGGGATTCAGAATCCAAACCTGTGTATCCATTTACAGATTTTTGGATCATCCCATATTCAACTTACTGCTAAATGCAACCCCCTTTGGGTTTATATTCAAAGGTGATTTAAATTAGTTAGAGGCTGAAAAAGAGGGAAAAGCAACTAAGAGGATGTAAAAAGATGGGAGCTAAAGTAGTTGTTGTATCTCTATTCCCCCGTCCTCCCCCTCCACCCTCCATGCTCGCTCTCTCTCTCTGAGTTATAATACAAGATCTTGTTTATATTAGGAAACTTTTATATCTTTGTAACTAAATTAATTTAAAATCAACGTAATGACCCTGTGCAAATCTAATATATGTACACATTTAACCCAGTTTAAATCATGGTAATATAGATTCAATTTAAAACAGTTTGTCTGTATTACAGGATTGCACCAATGTAACTAAATGTAAATACACTTATTTATACCAGTGAAACTTTTCTAGTACTGACAAGTCCTGACCCTCTTTAAATCTTCATACTGATGTTTAATTTACGCCACCTCACACATCACCTTTGATTTTGGTTCTTTGTAGTTAGATGAATAGTCCCATTAAAAACAATTCTGTATAGATTTAAATTGCTCCACAATACTCCTGACAGCATTCTTTGTGCTTGTTAGGGATTCTGATGGTAAAAGAGGTTAAGCTCCTTAAGGAATTAAAAGTTGTGCCCTGTGTGACTGGAAAGGTCATTGGTCCAGATCTTCAAAAGTATTTAGACTTCTACTGATTTCAGTGGAAGTTAAGAGCCTAAATACTTCAGATCTGGGCCATTACCCTTATATTTGGAATAAGAGGTTGGATATAATCTATGACCTTTAAGACAGCCAATGCTTCTTTCATATACCTATTCCATGCAAGGGCTCCTGGTACTAGTAAGGAAGTGTGTTGTAATGAGAAACACTGTGGCAGAAATGATCAGCGTTTAATGAAGATAGGGAAGGATCTTTTTCTTCCAGCTATGTGGATGATAACTTTGTCTTTATCACCTTTATTTCAGTGTGCCTCCACCGTCAACTTCGAGTAAGGTTCTCAGATTTGTCATAAAGGCAACAGTTTTCGGACTGATTGGATATGGCTGCTACCGGATAGGACAAAGGACAGTTCAATTTATTCTCTCGATGCCAACAACACAAAACTGTCTTCAAAGGCTGACGGAAATTAGACCTCGACATTGAACGCCCAGTTGAAATACTGTCTGGAGATAATTGCAGAAAAGAGATTTAAAGACAATACATGCTAATTGGGATGAAAAAGAAGGACTGAGGATTCTTGTCATAGGTTCCATTTGATGCTGAGCAGTGCTGAATTGTTGTGAAGTGAATGGGTTGCTATTAAAAGCTACACCAGCTGTGACCTAATGAATACGTCTGCTTCCTGATAAGTGTGTGGTATGAAAGTACATGATTCCAGTTTAAGGTAAATGAAATATGTTACACATATATATTATATATCATATTCTATATTATGTGTATATATAATATATATTTATGATGATGTAGTACAGACAGCGTAAAGAGTGTATATTCTTGACTTTTTTCAGAGGAACAGAGCAACATAAGGTAACTTAATTGTGTTTCCGCTCAACAGCGCAAGGACACCTCTGAGTAGTGTTTCGGTATAATAATACCAAATGATCATTCCTGGTGCTAAGCACCTATAAAATGATTTAGAAGAACATCTTCTTACAGAAAATTTTGTATACATTTAGGTTTTTTTAAACTTCAGAGCTTTCAAAAAATATCAGAACGGTACAGGCTGTCAAGACGTACACCGCCAAGTTTCTTTGAGCCTTATTAAAGAACTGAAATGTTGCCTTTTGAATTACACCTCACCTTACAGACATCAGTAATAGTTTTCTCCTCTGTTGGAAAGGTACATACCCTTATCAGCAGGTGTTGGTTAACTTCCAGTGTTTACAGGGCACTCTGTTCCTTTTGGATTCAATTATTTAACCATATTAGTTAGCCAAATCCTGTTGGCTTTAAGTTCAGTATTATAAACTTTTGAGGCTAGAACTACTGTCTAATTTACTTTTCATGTCGCAAAGCTTTCTTTATTTGGACAAGATGTCTGAGGTTGATATGCAGTACCTGATCTTACTTTTCTCCCCCCCCACATGCAATGTTTTGTTTATCAGTATAATTTTTCAGTGGATGAGTATTTTATCTATTTAATAGAAAGAAAAGCAAAAATCAATGAATTTTTTTTAAATAGCTATGGGGTTGGAGTTTTTTTATCTTTGCTGTCTGTTTGTAGAATTATGGGTATGACTTCAATTACTGTAACGTTAAACACCCTTTTTTTCAGTACATCTACTTCCAACCCTGTGTTCATTATGTTTTATAGTTCTTTCTGTATCCATAAGACAGGATTGCCCTTGATTATAAGTGCCCTTTGAAACAAACCATTCCCTCCCCAATGGTATAGCAATCATAATTGTCATATCAATAATGTTTTAATCTCTTATTTTATGTGAAAGAGGTCCATGTGATACTGGAGCTCCTATGCAACTGCAAATTGGTTGAAGTGAAGTCCGTATCTGTTCTGATACCTTTATGTGGGGAGGAGGAACTGAATCTGAGGGATAGCAGCAAGGAGAGGGTGATTTTGGTTTTCATACAATTCAATACGGTTACCAAACTGTGCTTGGTTATTGGCAGAGTATGTTTCCAAAGTCTTGTGTGGGGGAAATGTCTTCACACAGTCTATTATTTGCCCAACATTTTTGTGTCTGTCCTTCATGCAGTGTCTTTTTAAAAGCTTTTTCTCTTAAACCCTAAAGAAATGAATGGCCTAATCCTGTTTGCATTTATGCTACTGACATCACTGGTGAGCTGGTACATCTGTTGGGTCTGGTACTCCATTGCCTTGCACTTTGTGTACTTATTTAGATCCCGATCCAGGAAACCACTTGTGGAGATGCTTAATTTAAAGGATGTGTTTAAATCCATCCTGATTAAAACACGTATTTAAGTGCTTTTCTGAATTGGGGTGTGCGCCTGTGCAAGGGAGTGTAAAATACTATCTACTCAGAATGGCTGTATTGCATACTCGCTTTTCACAGATGTAAGTGACAATGCAGGACACAGCGGAACTGGGTCCTTCGTCTTCAGTTTTCTGTTTATTAATGTTTGAAACAAGCAGTGATCTGCATTGAGGTTGAAGTCAGAATTAGCAAAAAGCTGACTAGAGTGACCACCGGAATTCTGAGTCTTGATTTTTTTGTAATAATTTAATAAACTGTTTAGCAGTCCTGTTTGAATAATTTTTATTACATTTTTATGTACATTTTTAAAGAAAAAGCTTAAGCCTATTCTTCTCCTGGCATTAGTGACCTACCAAAAGATTGGGAGTTTTTTCCTCTCCTGAGATTTCTCTAGGAGGTTTAGTTCAATGTATTAATATTTTGTTTTAAAATATCTGTGATCATATCTGTGCTCAGGTAATTTTACACAAAAGAAAAAAACTAAGGAAAATTGCAGACAAATGAGCCTTAAATTTGGGTGGGGCTAGCACTAAATGATTGTCTTGGAGCATTTTCACATGCTTAGTGTGTTGGTTTTTTTCTACATCTGCACAATTACCCACACCCCTGGAAAATGGTTACAATGTCAGTTACTCTTTGATTTTTATGACAATTTGATTATTACCAAAATTTATTGTTTTTAAAAGTGTATTGTTTCCCCTTCTGTGTCTCTTAAAATATATAAACAGATTCTTGAAACAAGCTTTTGTTGATGAAGAATTTGTTCTCAAACTGGCAGATCATCAAAACCCACAAGTGTTTATCCTGGGGCAATCAAATGCCTGATGAATTTGCAGACCTAACAGTCCTATGAATCCACATATAAGTGGTATATGTTGTATACTTGATGTGCTATACTATCTGTGTGACATGCTCAGTGTGTTACCCTCCATTAATTTTCCTGTGTTCGAGTCAATCCTCTAAGTGTTAACAACATCCAGTGAAATTTAAACATATGTTGACTTGTCCCAGCCTTCACTCAACCCTGTGAAGCCATATTGTACTTTTTGGTAAACTGTGCATTTGCTTGATGCATTTGTACATCTTATGTAAATCTGAAGTATTTTTAACAAGCGTGTGCCTTTTAGTCTACAGCAGTTTCAAGTAAACAGCAGTATGTTCTATGTTATCCAAATAAAATATTTTAACCACTGTTTCTCCTGAAGCCATTTATTTTTGGTATTAGTCATCATTTTTAAAAAACAAATATTGGTCAACTAAAGTAGATGCAAAATATGCACACCATCTAATGTATTTTTCTAAACCATGACTGTATGGTGCTGAAGAGGTTGGCCCAAATCCAGCAAAGCACTTAAATCCATGCTTAAATTTGAGCACATCAGTAGTTTCATAAGAAGTAGATCATGTGGTTAAGTGCTCTGCTTTGGATCCGAACCAGAACACTCAGTAGTTTGAAGGACTGAGCCTCATAAGAGGCTAAAGGTGAATGAATTTGTGGCAAAATGAAACCAGAATGTATTTAATCTTGAAAATTGGACCAGATTAATCAAGATAACCCTTGCAAAAATATATGTGCAAAGCTTTAATTTTAAGTCAGCATAATGTTTGTATTGAAAATAAATCTATTTGTAACACAGTTATAATAATAGGTATATCTCCAAGAACGGGAACAGACCTTGAAAGGTCATTGAGTCCAGCTCCCTGCCTTTACTAGCAGGACCAAATACTGATTTTTGCCCCAGATCTCTAAGTGGTTCCTTGAAGGATTGAACTCACAAGCCTGGGTTTAGCAGGCCAATGCTCAAACCACTGACCTATCCCTCCCCACATATATTAAGTATAGAATAGTCAATTTACTGAGACTAGAATATTCTATGTGATTTGCCACTCAACTGCCTTTGCTTTTTGTGTACATTCTTGTGAAGAAGGGGAGCTTATGCAGCCCTGTGGACATAAGCATTAAGTCCTGTTCTCCTTTCTTAGGCAAAACTCTTGCTGATGGCAATGTGAGCTTTGACTGAATGAGTGCTGAATAGGCCATTTAGATGAGAAGCAGATGCTATTTTTAAATAAATGTTAAAGTGCTGGCCATGGAACTTCCCTCTGACATGCCACTGAAATAGTTAAATGATTTCTGAAAGTACTCTCTCAGTTGGGGCCCAGTCTGGCAAGGTGTTGAGTGGAGGGGGGTCCTTGTTACCTTCCAGAATTGGACCCTCATTTTGCGGCTGAAAAAAAAATGTATCCGGGGCTAAAAGAAAGTCTTAAAATAAAAATGACTACACTTCCAGCAAAGATGATCAATTAGCTAACTCAGTGGAAACAATACACTGAATTGCCCAATGATTGTGTATGAGGGGGAGGTAGGTAAATCAAAGGAATGCCGTGCTTTCTCTCCTCCCACTCTCATCCTTTCTAGTATGTCTTTAATCTACTCTTTTGTATAGGAATAGAAGCAACCTGCTCTTATAATCTATTGTTTGTTTATCACTGCTGTATACATACCTTTGGCCAAGATAGTATTTATGATTAAAGGTCTTTTTTTAATAGACGCTGACATAATAGTGAATCAAATTTAAATTACTGAATTAAAAACCACCCAGAGTTCCACTGGAAGTTGCTTATTTGAAGCTATGCATGTGAAATGTAAAACCCTTTTAAAAGTGCCAGTTATGAGAAATATAACAAGTTATCTCAAAGTGCCAGACAGTAGCGGGAACTATACATTAAAAAAGAGGAAAATTGTTAATTGTGTAATTCTAAGACAAACTTGTAGTTATTTGCTGTTTCCCTCTGAAATTAAAATAAACTTTAATTTTAGACTTTGGTGTTTCAGGACTGTTTCTTTGCAAGTCTGATAACTCCTATCTAATAAATTATTTTTACAGCTGCACTAATGAAGGGCCATATCCAGCATGAGGCTAAGCTCATTCACCTGCCTTTTGATATTTGACTGGAAGTCTGAGCTATATTGGGGAGCTGCTGAGTGTCAAGTAGGCTAAAATGGGGGAAATACCACTATGTGGTAGATTCCCACAGCACTGTGTAGCCCTTCGTGCCAGTTATGTGAAGTAAAGGGGGAACAGATGTTCTGCTCAGCATTTCTATGTTGAGGCAGATGTGTGGCTTGTCAAATTGCCATGTATATTGTTCTTCTTTTGCCTGCTGTATTCTTACTGGGAGGGAGTCAGATGAGAGCTTCCTCTACTGGGGGAGCCAATGGCAGCGAAGAAATGGAGTTATCCTTTCTGCCACCGTTAGCAGTGGGGAAAAGAGGTAACTGAGAGGCACAAGTAGCAAGGAGGTTGTACCATATTTTTCTTCACAGGTCCTGACCTTCAGCTGTGTGTCCCCTGCCTCTTGCTTGATGCCAGGTCCCTGTGTTCCAAGAGGCTGTGCTGGTGCAAGGGCAGCTCTTAAGACCTCACAGCTTCTAATGTAAGCACTTTCCTTTCACTCATCTGAAGTGTTCTTTATATTTTTTTAAATACTGTAAGGGGAAGACTTCTGATTGCCGGTTTGGATAAACAAACTGAGTCATACCATCACTTCCACCTCTCACCCAATCCCAGCATTGATGCAAAATATTTTAGATGTGTGCTGGTGCTGAGGAAAAAAGTGAAAGTTCCATTTTTTTTTTTTAAATACCCATCATTCTTTTGTTTAAATAAATGCATCTCCTCCCAGCAAAGTAAAACTCCATGTCAAACAATGGTACAAACTGCCAGCCTTCAGCTATGAAGGTAACACACAATAATGGTGCACAAAATAATTAAGGGCCAGTTTCTGACCCTCTGGTATTTTGATTTATAGCAGAGGCCCATAACTGCAAAAGCAGCCCCTCTGGTTTCAGTGGGGTTACTTGCAGAATAAGATATTGCTCAATATGAGTAATGCTGGCAGAATCTGGCCCTGTTTTACTTTAACTGCTGTGTTCTGCATGCTTTAAAATATTCAGTTCCATCAACTGGCTGCAAGTGGTATGACAATAGCAATATATTTTTTAAAGTGGAGGTAACTAATGGACTTTGGTAAGAGGATAGTAGTATTTTGAAATGTTCCGCAGTGATGGCAAATTGAGAACTATGTGCAACTTTTATTTTTTGACTATGGAAACTGTTATAGTACTAAACTTACATCCAGACACAATCATAATTATTAGCAATACAAGCATCCTATATAGTAACTGCCTAGAAGTCAGTCCCAGGACAGGTGTAATTACTGAAGTTCTTTCTCCCTCTTCCCCTCAGCCTTTTGTTACCATCGAGTGAGCTATCCAGATAGCACCAGTGTTACTTTAATTAATCATGCAATGGTTGCCCAAATCTCTTCCATCTTCTCCCTGTTGTGACTGACAACAGACATAAATCTAAGCAATTGTTGTCTTCCTCATGTTCAATCCTTTCTCTGTCCTACAGTGGGATTATGACATTGGAGATAAACCAACCAACCCCGTCCAGTGATGCCTTCCTCATCCAAACTGAGTCAGAACCTTAGGAGTATCATGTTGGTGTACATTTTGCCACACAACAACTGACACAATAACTGAAGAACTTCTGTGTGGAAGTTTGTAATATATAAAACAAATTAAGATGAGGACAAGGTAATAGGTGAGTCACATTGTGATAATTAAAAAATATTTTCCTAATGTTGTTTTTCCATGTGAGCATCCAGGGATGTCCAATGCTCCATGAATGCAAAGAGAGGTGGTCCACACAATAGGAAATTGAGTGGAGAGTTGAGTTCCCTCTAAGCTGTGTCACCACGCAGCAGCTCAGGGCTGCGGTGGGGAGAGATGCCTTTCCCCCAGCCCTGGTATGGATCTGCCGCAGCCAGGGGGGATGTGCCCCTCCAGTAGCACCAACCCTAGAGCTGCCGCAATAGGGAGAGGCACCTCTCCCACTGAGTCCAGGTGCTGCTCCAGGAAGAGAGAGCTGGGGGAAATTCTCTCTTTCCACCATAGCCCTGGGGCAGCCTGCACACAACCCCTCCAGCCCCACCCCAGAGCCTGCACCCCCAGCCAGATCCCTCATGCCCCCCTATACCTCAACCCTCTGCCCCAGCCCTGAGCCCCATTCTGTACTCTGAGCCCCCCAGCCCCACCACATGAATTTTGTTACATTGCCTCCATATTGGTGCATATATCACACATTACCTCCATATTGGTGCAGATAACAAAATTCATTCTGTACACGTGTAGGGAAAAATTAGAGGGAACACTGGTGGAGAGTGGTCTCTCTTAAATTCCCCATTTACACACATCTAGTAGCATTCAGGAATATACATAAGAAAGCCAAAAATATTAATTCATTAATTTAGAATCACTGTTTGTCATTATTCTCTAGATTTATACCATAGGAACCCAATAGTGAATGAGATCTCTGCTGAGGGCCTCCAAACACAACCTGAAGACTTAGAAGCATTGACTGCTGGGCACAGTTAGCACCTCGTCAAAGGAGGTTCTATGGAACTTGCAGTGGGGAAAAGGGCCTAATGAATTTCAAGTGAACCCCAGCAACTTGAAACCACTGAATTTTGTCCAACTAACATTAATACAAACAGGATTTATCTGTCTCTGGCTGGACAATATATAAACAGAGGCATGATCTGACACAACTGGTTTCTGAAATCTCAGAAGGAATTCTGAAGCTGAAGTATAGCCTTGTTTGGACTTAAGTTTCGGTGCCTTGGAACAGCTTCTACATATAATTTTCAGCAAGTAGAAGATGGCACTAAGTAGATCTTAGAATTTTACCAAATGCAAGTATTAATACAATGGGGAACTGGGACTTGGAGTGCATGCATGTGTACTTCTTAAGACCCGTTAGCCTTCAACTCTCAGATAATTCTTATAATTCCTAGGAAGGTACTGAGTCCAGAGGTCATGTGACCAGTAATCAGGGGTCCATTTTTGGAATTTACTGTATGGATATTTGCCCTGAGTTCATCAGCATAAGGGGAGACCAGGGATGAGGCTACTAAAGGGAATATGTCTTCTACTGTAACAGATGACTGAAGCTGGAAAAGCTTCTAGTAGTTATTACCCCAATATTTTGTGTTGATGAGTCTGTTTGTTAGTCTATAAAGTGCCACAGGATTCTTTGCTGCTTCCATAAACAGAGGGAGTGCCATATCACAAAGTCATTGTATGAACTTTTAGGTTGTACTGATTTTGCTTATGTTTTTTATGTGACCTACTGTAAAACTTGGCAAATATCTAGATGAGTTGATGTACCGCCTGGAAGACCTCTGCATGTCTCTGGTTGGGAACTTGTTGTGACAGAAGATAGATTAATCCCTCCAAAATTATAAACGAGCACATTAATTTGAATTCCTTACAGAGGTTTGTTTTATATCGCAGGTTCAACCATGTAACAAAATATGGCTCTTTTAAATAAATGGCTGTGTTGGAGAAATTCTACCATCAACATAAACTCTTAACTTTCAACCATCTCCTTGGCCCTCAATTTAATTGAAGTCATTATAAACATATTTGCAAGAGTCTTAGTTAAAGACTGACTGTTTACAACTAGGAGTTTGCCTCTGCAGAATATAATCAAAAGGTGAATCATTGCTGTGTCTGTGAGAAGATAACTGATCGTCATTTGTTTTAATTCACTGCAGCTGGATTAACAGTGCAAAGTAAGGTGTATTCCACCAATCATTTTGTTTCCAAGTAGAGCACTAATGGATTCTTCAATTATGGCAATCGAGAGATGGAAAAAACTCTAGCGGCCAGTACATGTATGGGCCAGTGCAGGATTGTTCCTTTTCTAATACTCTCACGGGGCATGTCTACACTGCAGTAAAACACCCGCAGCCTGGCTCAGGCTGTGGGAGGTTATGTGTTTGCAACGTAGACCTTCTGCCTTGGGCTGGAGTCACATTGGCTCAGGCTCTGGGAGGTTATGGGTTTGCAACGTAGACCTTCTGCCCTGCGCTGGAGTCACGTTAGTTCTGCTCTCTTGCACTCGGCCCCCAGCGTGGGCTTGGCCAGGCAGAGAGAGGAGGGAGGGGGGCAGGCACGGATCTACCTGGCCTCCCCCATCACAGCAGCGCGGCTCCAGAGCTCACATTGGACCGGGACCCAGCGATCATAGATGAGGGGCGGGGCCTTGATATGACCTTGCCCTGTGACTGGGAAAAGGGGACAGGGCACCGCCCCGGGCATGGGGTGGCAGGCGGGGTCTTGGCGGCAGCGCGCCCTGATAGGACAGGGAGGTGGGCGGGGCCTTAGGGGCAGTTCGCCCCTTGATAGGATGGCGTGGTGGTCCTCGGAGGAAGCTCGCCCTGTGATAAGGCGGTGGGCGTGACATCACAGTCTTGTCCCAGCGGTAGGGGCGGGGTCGCTGCGCCCCCCGGGTGCCGTGGGTGAATGGCCGCGGTGTTGCGGAGTGGGCGCAGCTTCTTCCTACCCGCTCCGGTACCGCGCGGCCTGCGCCCTCCGGGCTGCTGCAGCGGCGCCATGCAGGAGCCCCCGCCCCTCGCTGCCCGGCCGGAGAGCACGGGCCCCAGCG
>NC_133769.1:41064485-41094523 GCF_003597395.2 Chelonoidis abingdonii
CGTCCCGCTGGGAGAATGCTGCAGGGGCTGCTGCGCCTGGGGAGTTAGCGCGGAGCTTTAGGGGCCTCTGCCACTTCCCCCCACCCCAGTCCAGCCTGAGTCACTTCACCCCTTGGGAGCCCCTCCCACCATGCGTTTTGTAGTGACCACAGTGTCCCCAGCCGAGAAGCCTTTGCCTACCACTGTGGGCCTTGCTAATGCCCAGGACGCGTTTGGTGGCAGCTGGGGGTGCGTGGTAGCATAGATTGGGCACTCACGTTCTCCTTCTGCTGCCCCATCAAGTTGTCAGTGGGGTATTTGATGGTGCATGTAGAGAGAGATTAAATGGCTGCATTGTTGGCCCGTTCTGATAATGGGAGTGCTGAGAATGGGTTTAATGGGTCTCCCAGTACCCTATGGCCCTGTCTAACTAGTGTGCTCATGAGTGGAGCTGCATTGGTGAGAGAGTCTCCAGAAAAGTTAGTGTAGTCCAGACCTCTATGAAAGGATTGAGCTAACAACTAAATAGCTTCCAGTTTATTCTAAAAAAAAAAAAAAAAAAGGGGGGGGGGGAGCTTCAGGGAATAAATAAAAAATGGTTGAGTAGGTTGTAGACAGTTCAGTGACCACAGTCATACCTAAAGAACTCTGTATGCCAAATCTCTGAGTGTGATTTTTATGTTTGTAAGTCCCGTTATAAATTAAATCTTCAGTATATATTTGGCAGGCCTGTTGTGGCCCAGTGCCAGTTAACCAGTCAACATATGATTTGCCACACCAAATTATTTAATGTGTGTATAGTTCTTGTCATAATCTTACTGTTTCACAGCCTCTATTTTACAAAGTCAATTATCTAGCAGTCTCCTGTCAAGTAAACTGAAAGAATGATTCCAATGCACTCTTAACTAAACTTGATGTAATACAAGCTTAGCAAAGAGAAATATTTTTGTGCATCCACAAGCTCACTAAGTAATAATTTAGAAAGTGACTTCAAGAAAAGATGTTTTCTTTGCACCTCAGTTAGCCATGAATAGTTGTCTAATTACATTGTCAGTGATTCTCAATTTGTTTCATGTTATGGACCACATTTTAAGGTACAGAACTTGTAATGTACACCTCTTAACTAGAGCCCTACCAAATTCACAGCCATGAAAAACACTGCACAGACTATGAAATGTGGTCTCCCCCTGTGAAATCTCGTCTCTGTGCTTTTACTTTATATTATACAGATTTCATGGGTGAGACCAATATTTCTCTAATTGGGGGTCCTGACCCAAATGGAATTTGTAGGGGGAGTTGCAAGGTTATTGGGGGGGGGGGGGTCATGGTATTGCCACCTTTACTTCTGCACTGACCAGAGCTAGATGGCAGGAGAGCGTCAGTTGTTGGCCAGGCACCCAGCTCTGAAGGTAGCACCCCATCAGCAGCAGTGCAGAAGGATGGTATGGTATTGCCACCCTTACTTCTGTGCTGCTGCCTTCAGTGCTGGGCGGCCAAAGAGTGGCAGCTGCTGACAGAGGGCCCAGCTCTACAGGCAGCAGTAAGGGTGGCAGTACCATACCATGCCATCCTTACTTTTGCATTGCTATTGGCGGCAACGTTGCCTTTGGAGTTGGGATCCCGGCCAGCAGTCACTGCTCTCTAGCTGGCCAGCTTTGAAAGCAGTGCTGCTGTAAGCAGCAGCACAGAAGTAAGGGTAGCAATACCACAGCGCCGCGCCCTCCCCCCCCCCACAATAACCTTGTGACCCCCCCCACAACTCCTCTTGGGTCAGGCCCCTACACTTACAACATCATGAAATTTCAGATTTAAATGAAACTTATGATTTTTTAAAAAATCCTATGACCGTGAAATTGACCAAAATGGACTGTGAATTTGGTAGGGCCCTACTCTTAACCCTGATTTTTCATCATCCCTACCGCAATCATAATGTTTGGTTAAAAAAGATAAAGTTAAGAAGTGGTACAAAAGAGATGAGATGAAAATAAAGATATTTTAGTGTGAAGGATGAAACTGGTTATATTTCCTGCACTTTGGATTTGTTGTTTCTTTCCTTCCCCAGTAGACATTCTCCCTCAAATTTTCCACCTTTGTTATTGCCAGAGCTTTGGTAACAGTGGTGGGAGTGCTAGTGTGTAACAGCCACCAGTTTTTTTTTCTGCTGTATTGTTTAACTAAGCTCAGCCAGGATCTTCTCCTGGTAGTTAAAATAGTGGTAGCTGCCAGCATGTTGTTTGCATTAGCATGGAGCTTTAGTCGTAGAAGTAGCGGGGAAACAATAGGTAAACAAGTCAAAAGGTGCTAGAGTGGATTACCTGCACAGACTGAGTCATTGATTTTGAGCTCCTTTGCAGAAGACTATATGTTTAAAAAGCTCTTTAAAAAATGGTGGAAACAGTTCTGCTGGCTCTTGTGTTCCATTAACAATGTGTTTTACAGAATTTAAATATTGGATAAGCTTAAGGAGTGTACAGAAGAGATGATTGGGAAGGAGGCTAGATATGTTAACTTTATTTCTACTATGAATGTTGGTATTAATACCAAAAATAAATCTTACCATTAAGGAGAGAGTTTCAATTTACAATAGGTAGTGCTAGGAGATGTTGGGCAACTTTGGACAAGTCACTTGACTTTTGGGCCTTCATTTCTCCACCTAGAAAATGGAGGTCATGATACCCTGTTTTTGTAAAATGTTTTGAGATGTAGGAATGAGAAGTGTTACACAAGAGCTAAGTAGTATTACTGTTTTGGTTTACAGACAAGCTGATGGTCGAAAGGTCCTGCGGTCGAGTATAAGAGAATTCCTGTGTAGTGAGGCCATGTTTCATCTAGGTATACCTACAACAAGGGCTGGAACTTGTGTAACATCTGATTCAAAAGTTGTTCGGGACATATTCTATGATGGAAATCCAAAAAATGAAAGATGTACAATTGTCCTGAGAATAGCTTCCACGTTTATAAGGTAAAGAGAAGCCTGTTTTCAATTTTTTTCTTGTTAAAACCAGGATCCTGTTTGGAATACACTGTTTCTCTAACAAGACCATCTATGTATGATTCTCATTCTGGGATCTTAGTTCTTCAGTGCTAGACTGGTGGAACTCTGTGTTTTCCATCCAGTAGATGGGATGCACCGGCATCTTTGTCGAATTTTTTAAGCTTCATGCATTTTAAAAAAAATTTCAAGTCTTGGTAAAGAAGAGCCTTCTTTATGATACTCCTGATGCTGGTGGGTAGCTATTATGTGGGAGAGGACTATTTTAAGGGCCACTTAATGAAGGGTTTTAAGATAGGAATAAAATTGTCAAAGTGTAGATTGTGATAAATGTGACTCTACATACACCTCTATCCCGATATAATGCCATCCGATATAACACAAATTCGGATATAACATGGTAAAGCAGCCCTCTGGGGGGGGGGGGGAGCTGCGCATTCCGGCGGATCAAATCAAGTTCAATATAACGCAGTAAGATTTTTTGGCTCCCGAGGACAGCATTATATCGAGGTAGAGGTGTATTAGAGATGGACGGTAGTTCCTGCTTGAAACTATATTAGGACTCTATGGAAGATCTGTGGCCCATTGCAAAGTAACAAATTCCTAATGAAAGGCTGAGGAGTAGGAAATATATAAAGCTTGGAAAATCTCTTTTCCAATTTTTTGCAGGATGGCTTTCATTTGTGTAGGCAGTATTTTATTTTAGTTTGCTGTTACTTTTTAAAATAGGTTCACCATATAATCATTGTCTTCTGCTGAATATTTTTAAGGTGCTGTTAAGAATTAGCCGTTAATGCTCACTAAGGTCCCTGATCCTTCAATTGGCAGCACATGGATGCACATATTTGCAGTGTGGTGCTTCGGTGGGGCTCTGTTATTTTGATGATCTCTGTCATTTGCAGGACTGGGGCCTAAATTAAGGAGATGGTACTATGGTAACAAAATTTCTAAATGGTAGTTTCTTATTGCTGTAATATAAATAAGAAGTGTCTTAATTATTTTAAAACAGGTTTGGATCTTTTGAGATTTTTAAACCAACAGATGAATACACAGGACGCAAAGGTCCCAGTGTTAACAGAAATGATATTCGAATACAGATGCTTAATTATGTGATCAGCACTTTCTATCCAGAAATCCAGCAGGCTTACTCTGACAACAGTGTTCAGAGGAATGCTGCTTTCTTCAGAGAGGTATGAGGCTGATAATTGTTTCCTTTCATAGTATTTGTAGAAGTAGGTTACAAGAACTTCATCTGTGAGGAATATGGGGTGTTAACTTTTTATGATTTTTTTTGGAGAAAACATTTCTGATAGAACTATATACTGAAATGTACCTAAGAGACTAGTTACCTCCTCACCAGCAAATCAAGATTCCCCTGGCTTTTGAAGAGCTGTAAAAGACTACACATAATAAATTGAGTGCATCAGAATGTTGGGGAGTTCTGGACCCTGATTGGCTGACGATGAGGTAATGAGTTAGAATGTAAAAAGGGTCTCTTCTCATTTTGTAATGGGTGGGAAAAAAGGATGTTAACTGAGAAGAATGTAAATTAAAGGGTCACAATTTAAATGCTCAGAAGTCAGAACATTCAGTTATGGTTTTCTCAATAATCATTACTTGAGCTGTTAGCAGACATGTAGCTTTGGGGGGGGGTGTGTATATTTATATAATATACTGCTAAATTTATGCCTTAATAGAAATATGTAATGTTGATGAGCTGAAGTTATTGTGGGAATTATAACTTTAAATTTCCTGACTGTTGTGCACTTATACATCAAAACACTGATATTGTGTTAACACCACTTTTCACACAGTTTCCTTAGTTGATTGTAAGGTGGTGGAAATTAAGTGTATCTTCCTTTATTTCAATGAGCAAAATAAGGGGTTAGGGAAGATGATATCCTTCTGTTTCTATTTCAGTAATTGTACATTCCAAATATTATGTGTTTTTCTGGGGCTCTGTCCAGTACACTCAATTTAAATACTATACCTAAGTTGGGAAACTGGAAAGCAGCATGGGACTTGCCTTCTGGGCTTTTCTGATTTTCTTAAAGGAAGAATGAAAAGTTTTAGCCTAGCCACATGATGCAACTTAAGGAGGTGTTTGTGAAAGAAGAGAAATTTGCCAGTAAAACAAAACAAGCCATTTCACTTGATACCTAGTTCAGTACTCCAGAAGACTTTGTTAGAGCTGTCAAGGTTAGCAAGAACTAGCCAGCAGCTACTTTAGGAAGCTTAAAATGAACAACAAAAATCCTATTTTAGAATAATTTTTGTAAATGCTACAAACAGAACTGTGTTCTGACAAAATCCCTCAAATTGATTTTTTTCCCCTATTTAATCGTTGATTCTTGTCCTGTCTTCAGCCTTAGACAGTTTTACTTTAAATCTAGTTGAAAAAGTTTTAAACTAGTTTGAGGTAGTAGATCTACCTCTTCCCCACCTGCTAATTATTATGGTCTTAGTCATTTTATATATAATACTGCACTCAAAAAACTACATTAAAACATTAAGGTTGCAAGTCAGGTTCTCAGGTTATAAAATTCCAGAATTTGGGTTGCCTGTGCAAGCTTAATTTGGCCCCTTTGTGCACACACATTATGATGATCTTCAGTTACGTGATCATATACTATTTTTCCACAGGACCCCTGTCTCATTCAGTGCACAGCATGGATGGTGCTCTCTTGTTGACTGCTATTCAGAATAGCAGAAATAACAGAATTATTTATTTCCTCATGGATTTTTCTATGGCTTAATCATTGTATCTGAATGCTTCACAAACATTCATTTATATTCACAACGCACCTGTGAGATGGGCGAGTATAATTATCCCCAATTTACAGATGGGGGACTGAAGCATAGGAACTAAGGTTAAAAGTTCACTCCTTTTGGGTACTCAGTTTGAGATGCCATGAGCTGATTTTTCAGAGAACTTAGTATTATATAGCACATCTCCCACTGACTTCAGCTGCAGTTGTGAATGCTCAGCACCGAGGAACAGTTAGTGTGACCCCCTATGAAAAGTTTTAAGTGACTTTCCTATATGATGCCAGGGACTCTGTGGCCTAGACATTTATAAATCCAGTTCTCCAGGGCAGCCCTGGCCTATGACTGTCCTTTCTCTCCCTGCAGTCCCCTTCCTCGTTCACTAGACATCTTCCTACTTCTGCACAAATGAAGCAAGGTTCCTAGAAAAGAGTTTCCTTTGCTACACAACTGTGGTTCATCCCTAGAGTAGGTCCATCCTGTGTCCTGAATGAGGCAGGAGCCTTGTGTGGGAAAAACAGTATGAGGTCGTGTAATTAAAGACTGAATTCTAATGAGTCTGCACAAGGGTGCCAAATTCAGATTGCAAAGGCAACTTTAATTCTGGCATTTCCGAATTCTATGTGTGTGACTTTGCAATCTTAATAGTCTTTTAACTTGGTTTTTGTGTTCTATTTCCTGGGTTTTTAAAAAAGCAAAGTGAAAACACAAATTCCATCACATGCCATCATAGACACCTATATCATCAGCAGGGGTGCAACTGCTTGATTCCCAATAGACCTCTGTTGCTTGAGCTAATAGAATATATGATAGCAGTAATAGGTTGTCATGTTTCTGTGGACCAGCAGGAGAGAGGGCACTTTGCCAGTGGGTTTCATAGATATGTGGTGACAGCCTAGGAACACTGACGCTTAGGAATCTCGGGTTGCATTCCAGGCTCTGGAGGGGATTGTGTTCAAGTGGGCACAGACTCTATGCCCATTCCACCCGAACTTGACCCCATCCCATTCTCTCCAACCTGTCACTGTCCCAGTCCTGGCTGTTTCCATCCCAGACTCCTCATCCCAGTCTCCACTCCTTAAACATGTTGTCCCTGCTGACTTAGTAAATCCTAGTCTCACTCCTCCAGGCTCCCACCACAAATGCCAGTGAACTTGCCTAGCCAGTCCCTGTTTCCACCACCTTGCTCTTCATCCAGACTGTTTCATGCTCCTATCTGCTGGCTCCCAATTTCCCCCACATGCTTTCCCACCTGACTCCTTCACCCATTCTCCTGCCTCACATATACCCTATGTCCCTATTTACCCCCTCCCCATCTTCCTGACAGTTTCATCCGCCTCCTCCCAACTTCCTTTCACAAACTTCTCCCGTCTTCTCCTCTTCCCCCCCCCCCCCCCCGTTGATCTGTTGTACCCTCCAGATTCAAATCAGTCAGCTTCCTCCTCTGCGCTGCCTGGCTCAAGCAGAGGAGTCATTGAGAGTGCAGGAGAGACAGCCTTCCTGTTCTCTCAGCTCAAGTGGCAGGACCCAGCATGCGCACAACAGTCCGGAGCTGCAATTGCAGGGAAAGTCCTGCTCCAGCCTCAGGCTGGAGCTTGCTCAGTTCAGACAATCTTTGGAGATTTCAGCTGCTAAAATCTAAGTTGCTACTGAGTACAGAATGGTGGAAATGTGGGGCTGAAAGGGACCTCAAAAGGTTGTGCAGACCATCCTCAAACACTGAGGCAGCAGAATTAAGTATACCTAAGCCCTCCCTAATAGAAATTTGTCTAATCTGTTCTTAAAAACATCAAATGATGTGGATTCCACAACCTCCCTTGGTAACCTGTTCCAAGTGTCAGCTGTTACTTTTCATAGGCTTATTACTTGGGCATGTTTTCACAGGGATTGGAAAAGGCATATATAATACATATGCCACCCTCGTCCAAATTTCATTTCTCTGCTCCAAAGCATAGGGGTGCAAGAACTTTTCAAAGAAAAGGTCACCAGTATTTTTTAAGAAGGGCAAAACAACATATTTTTCTCCTTGGAAGGGAGTGATAGTTTCCACAAAAATTCATCCTGAGGCAAGCACCTGACATTTAAAATTTCAGACCAGACACTTAAAGTTTTGGCAGTTATAAGCAACTGAAAATATGGTCTTATAATGGAAGTGTTGGACAACCTTGAAAGGCAGTACTTTGTGCCCTGCCCATAATATATTAAAATGTTTTTGCCGCCTCTTTTGCACTGTGAAGGAAACTGACTAAACAAGAGAAATAGCAAAAGTGCGTGCATTTGATATTACTTTGTGTATAGAGAAAACAGATTTCTCTCTTTTTTTCAAATCTTTGTTATAGTAGTAGGGTAAAATGTAAACAGGCCTTTTAAAGTGGTGGGCTTCAGTTACATATAGTATTTCCCAAGCTCT
The DNA here is from genome assembly GCF_003597395.2 of Chelonoidis abingdonii. NCBI lineage: Eukaryota > Metazoa > Chordata > Testudines > Testudinidae > Chelonoidis > Chelonoidis abingdonii. The sequence goes on from NC_133769.1 coordinate 41,072,633, forward strand.
TTTTGTAAAATTTGCTTGTAAAAAATCAAAGTATAGAAATTGGTGATGGACAGAGGTGTTAAATGAAGCTAGAACACAGACAACCTCATTCTAATCAGCGGATGCTTCTCTGGGAATGATCCATGTTTTAACCGCATTACAAACTTTTAATTGGCAGTTTAAAAAAACAACAGAAATTTGCTAGAATAACAAATCGTTTTATGCAGTGACACCCTACAGTTCACATTTCTTTATCATTATTATGGTGGCTTTTGTTTTAAATAGCCTGGATCTCATCTTTGTGCTTCATTTTACTCTGTGATGGTATCTCATCTCTCTGGCATAGAGCCATAACGCAGAGTGTGGAGGCTTGCACTTGTTTATAGCGTATTACTAATCAGTTCTGTGCACATGTAGCTACTTGGAGTATCTTGTGTCATATGGCTTTTTACCGCCCTTCTGAGCAGTGTGGAACCCATATAAAGTGTTTTGCTTGAAAGCATTATAGTGCAGGCCGGCAAGGAACCTGGAAAATGGTGGTGAGGGGAATGCATAAAGTTAAGGTTTCCAAAATGTTGGCGTTCTAAACCTTCTTTCTGTTTCTCTAATTTCTTGGAACTTTGTTCCCTGGGGCTGAAATTTTTCCAGGCTTTATCTCTGCCCCTGTTGGTTGATTTTGATGAAAGTTTAAGCAAAGACAGTTCTGCCATTTTTGACAATGAGGGTTGTGTAAAGATGGCTTTCCTGTTCTAAAAACACTTTTGCTACCTTAGACAGCTCTAGAAGGAAGGATAGGAAGTTTGAAATTTGACAAGTTGATAGCTGTTTCGGAGAAGTCAGTGCTCTGGTGCAAATAGGTTTTGATTTGACCAGGTTTTGAGGATTTGAAAATCATAGTTCCTGTCATGTGATTTTATATTGATAGTAGTTCAGTAATAGATTTACAAATTAGTTTTATTTTAAAAGAAAAATGACTGTTTTCTTGGAACAGACTTCATTTTGGTTGGCAAATAATACTGAAATGAAGAAATTGATGTTGTTCAAAAATATTGCATCCCTTTCTCTATGCACTATACCTCATCTAACTTGTTCACTGCAGAAACAATACTATGGAAAAGTAATTACAGAACTGTTGTAATGCATGGATACAACGAGGAAGAGTTCAGCTTGTATGTGAAACTTCAGTTTTGGCATTTCCTGCCTTTTTTGCTTAGCTTTGGATCTTTATTGTTTCCTTAGCGTAGGTAAGGAATGTGATATTTCCCTACCAAAAAGTCTAACACTGAAGATCCTTGTATAACACTTCTTCGTTTTTCTAAATCTTTGTAAGTTTTATTTCCCCCCCACCCCCAACTTGCACTTCCTCTTATGGGGAAATCATATAGCTCTGGTTCTGGAATTAGAAGTGGACAACAGGAGATATTTGTTGCAAAGACTGGAATGATGGTTTGTTTAATTTGGATCATTTTTTAGCTAAAAGGGGTTTCCTTAGTCTAGTGGTTCTGACCTTTTGTTAGAAGCCCTCTTTGTGATTCTTGGACAGGTGCCCTTAGTTTCATCGTGTGCTAGTAGTTACTTCCCTTGTTCTTTCACGCCTAGCCTCTTGCATCTGTTCTGCCCCCCACCCCACACACCCGTTCTCTGGTTCCCACTTCTTTCAGCTTGCCATTAACAAATTCACTGGCAGGCTACAGTAAGGGAGCCATTGTGACTCACAGGGCCAAGTTGTATGGGGCTGGCTTGTCAGTTAAGATAGATATAGTAGGAAAGAAAATGGCATGGGGGAAAAAAGTGGGAGTGGAAAATAGTCATAATGAACGAAGGAGACAGACACACAGCATTTAGGCTAATGAAACTTATTTTGTTTATACATCCTGAGGGCCAGATCCTGCTCCCATTGAAGTCAATATGAATTTTATTTATTGATATTTATTTCAGTAGGAGCAGACCTTTAGTTTGGGGGACATGCTGATAAAATGTTGCTGCTGCTGGGACTTGGGCTAAATCGCTGTTTGCTTTTGGGGAGGTAACTAGGTTAGTGGAGCAGGAGGCCATACTTCAGTGAAAGTAACTTCCTCCCCCCTGAATTTCAAGCCCTACAATATAATGCAGTCGTGTCTTGTAAAATAACACAGTTTAGGTTAAAATGATAAATCCCTTGAAATATATAGAAATGTTTAAGTCGTAATCAAAGTTGAAGTGTTTGTTTCTTAGGTAACAAAGCGGACAGCAAGGATGGTTGCTGAATGGCAATGTGTTGGATTTTGCCATGGTGTGCTGAATACAGATAATATGAGCATAGTAGGACTTACTATTGACTATGGCCCTTTTGGGTTTATGGACAGGTCAGTATAGTTTAATTACCTGAAATGTACAATTGTGTGTTTGCTGTGCAAAATAATCCTCATGCTTTTCCTGATTTTCATTTCTTTTCAACATCCTCCGAAGTGGATTTTCTTATGCCTTATATGTGGCGAGTCCAATTAAGTTAGCCCTAATTGTTTGTATTCCTTGACCTAACTATTTCTAACTGTCTGTCGTTGTCACATCTGTATGTGTATAACTTGTTCATTTTCTAGTATGGTTCTTTTCTTTGAAAGATCTTGGGTTTACTCTAAGGAAAGGCAATGCAAGCACATGCTTAGATTCATAGTTTTGGAGGAATGTCAGAACTAAAAGCACTCTTCCTTCTTGCACTTTCTAGTCTCCTAAAGGATCTAACACAGTAGTCACTCTCAGTTAACTAGAAGAAGACTGCTAACCATTTCTTCTTTATCTGTAGATATGACCCAGAACACATTTGCAATGGTTCAGATAATGCAGGGCGCTATGCTTATAACAAACAGCCAGAGATCTGCAAGTGGAATCTAGGGAAGCTTGCCGAAGCTTTAGCCCCAGAGCTGCCCTTGGAGATCAGTGAACTCATTCTCAAAGAGGAGTATGATGCAGAATTTGAGAGGCATTATTTGCAGAAGATGAGGAAGAAGCTAGGCCTCATTCATTTGGAATTAGAAGATGATGATAAATTGGTGTCTGAACTTCTAGAAACTATGCATCTCACAGGTTAGTGATGAAAACAGGACATAACTTGGTTGTCTTGTTTCGCACATTAGAAAAATAACTGATCAGAGAATCATATTCCACTGACCACAAATGAACCTTCCTTCAGAAAGTTGGATGTATCTAATAGAAACAAATTAGACTATAAACTTTAAGTTGAAGTCAAATTAGACTGTCTTATGTCTGAACAATAAAATCTTGTGTTCAGGTGGAGACTTTACAAATACTTTCCGGTTGCTGAGCTCTTTCTTGGGCGATTTGGATCCTCTAAAATTGGAAGATTTCCTGGAAAAGATTGCCATGCAATGTGCTTCCTTGGAAGAACTAAAAGTTGCTTTCAGGCCTCAGATGGATCCAAGGTATGACTGAAGTAAACAATGACAATTTTGAATCATGTTTTCAGGCATACTATCAATACATAGCTGTTTTTTATATGCTCTTCAATGTTTAAATGAGTTTAGTGATCATTAAAGGTGCTGGAGTGACAGTCTGACTATCCACAGACCAGGAATATAAGATCAACAGCAGTGCAAGTTTTCCTGTGCTCCCCTGTCGGGACATTCTAACCCTGGCTTGAGAGACTAGTTGTCTTTTTCCACATTTGGCTTCTCTGATGAGTAAGCTAATGAGTGTCAAATTTGGTAGTTTAGTGATAAGGACACAATTCACTAAAAACTGGATTTAAATCACCAAAACCCCTTTCACGTGTACTAACAAGCTACGAGGTAGCAGTATCTTTCAATCACTGTGCTAAATACAATTAAAATATATTAGATGCTCTGGATACTGTTACAAATCCTCAGAACTAATCAGTTTCCATCTTTAGGGCCAGATTCACTGGTACACTCCAGCTGCTCTGCACCATTCAGCAATGCAGAGCTGCTGTAAACGTGACTCAGGTGGCCAGTAACATCAGGATTACAGCTGTTTTGCATCACAGAAACAGTGGAAAGTAGAAAGAGCATTCTAGTGAAACTGCCTTTTAGTGTTGTTCTTCTTTGTTTCTAGTATGAAAAATTTTGTATATTTTTCAAAGATCTATTAATTGTTTCCCTGTTTATTTGGCAGACATTTTGTGTGCCTGGTGCTGCAGAAGCCAACATAATTACATTTACCTTTTTTCTCAGAATTGTCAATGTGAATAAAAGTGTCTGTTAATTAAGCTTCTCGGAGCAGTAGGAATGATCACACATTTCTGATGTCACATCGAGATGCTATTGGTTGTTTATCACCTTGGAGTAGATGGGCACTTGAGTTCCAGTAAATTGGAAAAGGAGGAAATTAATACTTAAGAAGCCAATTGATATTACTAGATTATGATTTCAGTGTAGACCAAACCTGGAGCCTAAACATAAATCTTGTAATAAGGATTAAATCTGTTGATTATACACAAGTCAGTCCTTCTGAGATACTATAGTCAGACTCAGAGGCAACTCTAGGAATTCTGCTGCCCCAAGCATGGCAGGCAGGCTGCCTCCCGCAGGCATGCCTGCGGACTGTCAGCTGGTCCTGAGGCTTCGGCAGACCTCCCGCAGGCGTGCCTGCGGGAGATCCTCCAAAGCTGTGGGACCAGCGGACCCTCCACAGGAAAGCCACCAAGGGCAGCCTGCCTGCCGCCCTCACAGCGCTGGCCGAGTGCCTCCCGTGGCTTGCTGCCCAAGACCGCGCTTGGCGTGCTGGGGCCTGGAGCTGCCGCAGTCAGACTTTATACAGAGTTGCAGGAGAAGTAATGAATGAATCACATTCTTCTAAAGTGTGTTTGCTTCCTTTTCTATGACACAATGTTGTTTTTATAATAGTAGTACCTAGGGTCCCCAAGTAAAAGTGAAATCCCATTATGCTTGGCACTTTACAAACACAAGGCTGCAATTTTCAAAGCTCTCTAGGGCATTTAGACACACAACTCATTAATTTCAGGGGGAAATTGTGCATCTAAATCCCCTAGATGGCTGTGAATTCTTAGCCTTACAATCTAGGTTTGATACAACACAAGAAGTAGATTAAACAAATGGGAGGAGGGAGATAACAGTAAAATTAATATACTTTTGCATAGTAAGATGTAGTCTTTATCATAGGATACAGGGTATTTAGCTTTGCTGACAAAAAAACAAGGTTACTTTGCTTGCTTGCTAAAGTAATCTGGCTACAAAAAGCTAGTCCTTGCCTGTTACTGTGAGTTTAATGTCTGATATAATTTTCCTCTTCCCTGCAGACAACTTTCCATGATGCTAATGTTGGCTCAGTCTAATCCTCAACTGTTTGCATTAATTGGAACAAAAGCTAATATAAATAAAGAATTAGAACGCATAGAGCAGTTTTCTAAACTGCAGCAATTAACAGCAGCTGACTTACTGAGTAAAAATAAAAGACACTGGAAAGAATGGCTGCAGAAATACAGGTGAGATTATTAAATATTACCTGCAATACATTTGTGCTGTCATACCTACAGTAGAACCTCAGGGTTACGGACTCCTCGGGAATGGAGGTTGACTGTAACACTGAAATGTTCATAACTGCAAAAGAGGTTCTGGGATGCTCCTCAGGGAGGACTGCTCGGAGCAGGGGCTAACAGCTTTGCCTGTGAACTTCAGCGTCTTCACCTCCTACTTCTTGGGGAATTCTGCAACGAAAAATAAATTCTGCACACAATATTTTAAAATAAATAACACTATATAATCAGGCCAGTTTCAATTATTTTGGTAACTTATTTCAAAATACCAGTCAGTGACTATGTCTGACGCACACAAAAATTCCCCCAGGAGTAGGGAGTTAAAGAAACTCCTGTTTTTCTGCCCCCTCCCTGTCAGAGCCCCACAGTCCCCCGTCCCAGCCCAGACACCTACATATCCTAACTCCCAGAGAGCCCAGGGCTTCAGAGAGGGAAACAGCCTGATGGTGGGTCCTGGGCTTGGGTGGAGTTTCCTGCACACTGCCTCCTTCCTTCAGGGCATGTGAAGAACTGCAGCTGCCCTCAACCCTCCAGCTCTTCCTCCCCACCACCTCCTGCAGCATCTTTTATTTGCAAACTGGGCTCTGCCGGGTCCAGTAGCCCCTAATGGCAGCCACAGCTCTACAGCCCATTTCTGTGGGAGGAGGAGGAGATTCTGTGCACACAACATTAAATTCTGCATGTGCAGTGGTGCAGAATTCCCGAGGAGTAATCTGCTACTTGTAAGTGGCTGCCCAGCAAGTGGGGATGGGGATAGGCAGATGGTTCTAGCCCCCTCACTGCAAGGGTGATGAGTGAGGCACCCTGGGGCACCACACCATCAGTGGGTGCACGGTGCAGGCTGTGGCCCTTTAAAATTGAGCTGCTCATCCAGAGTGCAGCATGTAGGCAGGAGGTTGGGCTCCAGTTCCAGCTGTTCATTCTCCAGGTCAGGTTCCAGCAGGAGCTCAGGAAGTTTCTTTCCAGGGCTGGGACTGAGTTTGCAGGTTTGTCCCGCTCCTGACCACAGAGGGAATGTGGGGAACTTGTACCTGTGGTTTACAGGAAAGCGGTGCAGACCCCAGTGCTGCTGCTGCCCAGGGGCTAACAGCTGTACCTGTGAACTTCAGCGTCTTCACCTCTTACCTGATGGTGAGTAGGGGGTGGAGGTGAGGACAGGCAGCCCAGATGTGCCTACCTTTAAGATGCAATATAGGCACAGTACAGTATTCGCTGGCGGGGGGGGGGGGGGGTATGTTTGTTTTAGTTTTTTTTTGTCTCCGTCGTTGCCTGATTGCATGGTGTCCAGTTGACCAGTCAGTCGGTGACTCTGGTGCTCGTATCTTTGAGGTTCTGCTATACTGAGCAACAGTACATAGCCCTCTACAAATAGAAGACAGCCTGGGCCCAGCCTCAAAAGCTTTACAACATAGAACAGATGTAGGTGGTGCAAAAAAAAAAAATAGAAAGTGAATAAGCTACAAAAGTTAGAATAAAACTCCCACATGTTCAACAATATTTTTCCTTGGAAATTTCATAACTTAATTAGTATTAAATCCAGTTCGGTGCATTGGTACACATACGTACAGACATTTGGATGCAATTGGGTATTTTGACTTCAATTCTAACATATACCTAAACTTTATTGTATTAGTTTGGATTGTTAGTAAATATATTACCAAAACATGACTTACACTGGAGCTGTCCAACCTTTAGGGTACTTCACCAATCTAATACTACTTCGCCTGAGGGAAAAATCCACACAATAATAAAGCAACTAAAGATACTCAGTACTCTTACTGTCAAGATGTATTGTATTTGAATTTAGAAGAGCATGTGGGGAGCATAAGGTAAAGCAAAACAATAGAATCCACATTCTCTTTACCCCTAAGTCACTTGGTGCTTCATAGAAGTACCAAGAGACTTTAAGATAGCTGGAGTTTCCCAACAGAAGTTCTCCTGTGAAGGTAGGAATCTGCTGGCCCAGAGCTGGTGGGGTTGTTATAGTGTAGAAGCCTATTACACCAGCAGTGTAAATTAGGGCAGGCAAAGTCCTGCTTTAACTTGTGATGGCAGTCACAGCTGGCTTCCTGTGGCTGACCCTCTTCACTACATCTGAGAATTGTAGCAGGAATAAGTATCAGTCATAGATCTGATTCTTGACTGTGTCCCATGTCTCTACCATTGTAAGCATGCAAGAAACTTAAATATACAATAAAGTTAATAAAAAAGCTTCAGAGTTGATTCCTTAAAGTGCAGGAACATTCATGTGATGTCTTATGCGGCATGTTCTACCTGTCAGGTCTTCAAATAAGCAATGATATTTTCAAAAATGTGAAGTCTTCAAGAGAAATGTGTGTGCCTGCCACTTAGCACATGCTGTACTTCAATTTGCTGCATCTAATGGACTGTGAAACTAGTTCTTAACTGAGGTGGGAGGTAGAGTTTTTGTAGATTAAATTTAAAAATGGCAGAGCTTTCCAGACCAACAGGGAGGACTGTAGGCCATGTTCTCATCTTGAAATTCCCATTTACGCTTGCTAATTCAGGAAAATGGGTCCAAATTTTAAAAAAAGAATCTTGAAGCAAACAAAATTCTTAATTTGTTTCTTCTTGCTTATTCTTAGAGTACGATTAGTAAAAGAGAGAGAAAGTGTTAGTAATGCTGAGGTCTGGAATGCTGAACGTGTGAAGATTATGAATTCAAACAATCCAAAATATATCTTGAGAAATTACATTGCTCAGAATGCCATTGAAGCAGCTGAAAATGGAGACTTCACAGAGGTACAGTATTACCATTCAGCGTTGCTTAAAACCCTATTTGCCAAATGGTGTTTTAAAATGTGATCACTTTTGATCATATTTAGCTCAACGTTATGTTTAAATACTACAGTGTGCAGATATAATTAACATATGTCTAGTATTGATGTTAATGTAAAGGTGTTCAGGTACTTTATTTTGAATAATATAAGCCTCCCAATTGCTGTTACTCATACCGAGTTCCATGCAGGCTACAATAGACAATAAAATAATTGCAGAGCTCCATTTTCAGTTTAGATTATATCAGTGTATCACATGTTTCACCTTTCATTTGTGGCTCTTCATAGACTGCTTATCCATTAAATACAGCTTTTCAGATTCCTTTGAACTCATCAAAGGTTCAGTTTTTACTTCTTAATTTCTTACTGCAAAATGTTGTGGCTTTCTCCCTAGGTAAGAGAGGTTTTGAAACGTTTGGAAAATCCATTTGCAGAGACAGAAGATCTCACTGAGGTACAGGAAGATCAAGAAGAGGAAACAGTTGCAGCAGCTGCCACTTATGCTCCTGTGACCAGCAGCAGACTTCCATATAGCAGTAAACCTCCACTCTGGGCTTCAGAACTCTGTGTTACGTGATCTTCATAATGGCCTTGTTTTATTTTTCACTATAAACTGGAGATGCTGTTGCTTCTTTAGTAGTGGAAAATTAAACGAGGCAAAAACAAAGTGCTGTTAAGTCATTGAAACAGTTCATTTGGATGTATCTGCAACCACACTTCAGCAGCAATGCTTATTTTGACACAACCATGGATCATAGGTTTAATGGACCAACAACAATCAACAGTCCACATGCCTTGTTAAATTAATGTTTGGAGAGCTGAACAACTTTCTTTTCTCCTCACCACAATGTAATTAGTGATGTCTAGGTGTTGGCACACAGTGATCTTTGAACATCCAAATGTAACTGTTTTTATATGAAGACAAAAATAACAAATCAGAAATCTGATATATTTTTGACAGATGATGAATTAATAGTACTTATCCCCAAAATGTGGTTAATGCTTTTACTCTGCAGGGATGTATGATCCTCTTTAATGGAGGAGTAAGCTTATCATTGCTTATCTGAAGCTATGATTCCTTTAACTGAGTAGTTCATTTCTTGTGAACCTTCATATTAACATCAGTCTTTTAGAGAATTGTTTTGCAGGCTGGAGGGGGAAAAGCAACTGAGTAATTTTTTTTTATAAAATACAGTATAGAAATCAGTATTGGGGGGGACTGTACTTATTTGCACTCGGAATTCCTAGCAGAAAAATATATTTAGCTTTAACATGTTTGTGGGTGATATATATTCTCTCTCTCTCTCTCTCTCTCTCTCAAATATTCGACTGCAGCTTGTAAGTCAGTTGACCTAAACAGGATCACTTTGCCAACTTAGCTTGTTCCATATAAACTACCCAGTACTTAATATAAGCGTTCATTTTCTATGATTTATGCTGTTGACAGTCCCTTCTACATTAAACTGGCAGATGTATACTTGTTCAACATTATTCAATGTGGCTTTTGTAGTCGTATTTTCTTCTTGTGTAACTTAGTCTTCAATCCATCCACCATCATTACAGTCTCTGGAAATGTTACTTTGAAAGCTGCCATTCTAGTATTCTTATTTGCTAATATCTGGGGTGGTAATGTCTGAGAATGTACAAATGATGCTATTTCCCCTCTTGTTGACTTTATGCAGTTTTGGTTTTGTATTTTGATGGATACTGATAATATGTTTGAGGTGAAAGGGAGAGCTATGAATATTATATATTTAAAAATATTTAATTATGTATCTGCAGTGTGAAACTGTTCCTTGTTAATTAAAACAGTATTCAGGGAGCCCGAAATAGATACTAATTGGTCATACAAAAGGAAGTATGTCTGTGCACAGTCAACCTGTGGAACTTTTTGCCAGAGGATGTTTTGAAGGCCAAGACTATAATGGTTCAAAAAAAGAGCTAGATAAATTCATGGAGGATAGGTCCATCAGTCTCTTAGCCAGAATGGTGTCCCTAGCCTCTGTTTGTCAGAAGCTAGGGATGGATTACTTGATAATTGCCCTGTTCTGTTTATTCCCTTTGAAGCACCTGGCACTGGCCACTATCGGAAGACAGGATACTGGGCTAGATGGACCTTTGGTCTGACTCAGTATGACTGTTCTTATGTATCTCTCACTGGGAAAATGTATTCCAGAACTTAGTGAATCCAGGCACCTTAATTCAGTTTTTTTAGTCCACAGAGCAGTAGTTGAAGGTATTATTTTTTTAAATTATAGCATTTTATATTTTTAAGTGGAGACTGGATTTAAGTTTAAAAACTTAATTTGCATGATTATCATCAGAGACAAAGCAAAATAAATTGAATAAAGATAAGTGTGCTGTGGACAGAAGAGATCCCTGTATTGTATGGGGATAAGTAGGGTACTCGGACAAACCCTTTGCAGTAGCTTGTGCCTCAAGCTTTCTCCATGGTTTAGTCAGCCCAGACTGTGTTGGACATTGGAGTAATGCTGAGTTCTTTCTCTAACCATAATGGGTACATCTACACTGCAATCAAAGAAGCATGGCACAGCTGTGGCTGTCTGGGTCAGCTGTCTCAGAGGCTGGGCTCCAGCCTGAGCCCAAACATCTACACTGCGGTTTTTAGCCCCATGGGCCCGAGTCAGCTGACCTGGGCTCTGAGACTTGGTGCTGCAGGTTTTTTATTGCAGTGTAGATGTACCCACTGGATCACATCACATCCAGTAAATAGAACGCTGAAAACTTCTGCTTTGTTCATAATTCTTTTAGACAGGCTTACAACCTGTACTGAAACTCTTTCAGGCAGAAAGCTTGTAAAATGAATGAAAGATCTCATGATTTCTTTTGGACTCTGCAAAAATAAATAATAGAAGAGTAACTTTTTGTGAATCTTACTCATAGTTTTTAAGAGTATTAGTTATGGATTTTGACTGCATTACAGTGTTTGGGCTAACTTGTTTCTGAATAGTTACCCCTGGCCAGTATTCCAATTTCACTTAATTTCTGTGTGTGCAATACTGACCAACAAAAATTAATCTTCCACACAGTTTGTCTCTATCATCCATTGTGTTGCTCAGCAACCAACTCTTGAACATAGTACTTGTACTTCTCATTCTGCATGTCATATAGAGAAACCACAACTGGGGGCCATATGTATCAAAGATCAATTTAAAAATTACAATTTAAAAATTACAACCAATGTGGTCTACATTCACATTAAAAGCGGAATAGCAATTTCTACAGTGAGTTGCCACTGATTGTTAAACTGGTTGAAAGAGGGTGCCAGCAGATCCAAAACAGTCAAAATATTTGCTCATTTAAATAGTGCGTTCCTGGTGTCAGTCACACTGTTACATAGAGAAAATAGAATAATGTGGAGTGGGTACCTCTGTGCTTTATTTTAAGGGTTGGCCATGCTGCTTCCATTAACAGCGCAAAAACTTTTAAACTGTGCTTTATGAATTACTGTACAAGGCTTCATTTTAGTATTGTGTAGGGTAACCAGCCTCCCTGGATTAATTGGCTTTTGCCTTATCAACAAAAACTAATCAAAGCACAGAACAAGAAAGTAATATTGAAATCTTGTGCTTTTCTTTGTTCAGAAATTAGAAGAGATACCCAAATCCTGTCACAAACTGGTTTTGAGCTTTTCAAATAATAGATCTGACAGAAAAATCAAGCAAGGGTCTATTGTATATTGGGAACTTGAATGTTTCTAAAATCAATCTACCATGGCACAACCTCTCCCAGTATAACAGTCACGCACAAAAAACTTTTTTAATGTTCATTAGGGTTGCTCTGTCCTTCTCTAACATCTTCCTCAAAAGCTTGGACTTAAAAGCAGTTAAAGTAAACAGTCACACTATTGTTTCTCTACCTATGTAATAGACTCTTCAGTATTTTTCTTCCACAACACATTAATACTGAAGGCTTCATAAACTACTGTTTAGACTGACATTGACAGAACAATGTCACATATTAAAAGTATGTCTTAAGACATGGGTCTCAAATTCCCGGGCCGCAGACCATCTGCAGCCTGCAAGTCTCGCCACTGTGGCCCACAGTCTCTCCCTTTGCCCACCTGCTGCCCCTGGGTGCTCCCTCCTCGGGGGCCCCAGCAGGGCAGTGGAGCTGAGCGGTGTCTGCGTGCTTGCTCCAGTGGCTGCTGGCCCCTCCTTGCAGCCCAGAGGCGGGGTGGGGCTGTGCCTCTGCCTCTGCACGCTGCTCCCACCCCGAGCACCCCTGTGGCCAATGGGATGCTCTGGGGGCAGAACGGTATAGAGGCTGCCCACACCGCCTTGGACCCCAGGTAAGCGCCACTTCCCCAACTCCCTCCTAGAGCCTGTGCCCCATCCCCCAAACTCCCAGAGCCTGCACCCCCTCCCAGCCCCCAAACTCCCTCCTAGAGCCTGCCTTCCAGACCCCCCACCCCCACCCAAACTCTGTCCCAGAGCCTTAGGCAGGTGGGGGGTGGAGTTTTTAGGAGGTGGATTCTGAGCGGCAAGAGTGACATTGGCCCACTGGTTTGAAGACTGGCCCTGGCCCTAAGGGAAATTGAATTTGAGACCCTGGTCTTAAGAGGTGCTTTTGTTTTGGCTTTCTTTGAAGAAAGTAATAAATCCAAACTCATCTACTTGTACATGTATGGGGCCAGTGGTAGAAGGATGTCAAAGGAGGGAGTGGCTGTGGTAGATATGCAGCTCAGGGAAGTACTAGCAGTTACAACTCATTTTGCTTTTGGAAAGAATTCATCTTTGTACAAGTGAGTTCTCACAGTTGCTGGTCTCATGAGTGAAATGACTGCTGACAGGGATTAACACTCCATGTGTGAATTTGAGGGCACTGAAAACACCATGCAACCTAGCTTGTTTTGTTTGTTTAAACAAAGTCAATACCATGTAAATATCACCCCAGCAAGAAAGGGAAGAAGGAGAGCTGCTGGTAATGTGAGGAGCATTGCAAAAGCCTTGTTGACTTAAGTTTGCAAAAATAGTGTTCTGCCTGCCAGATCAACTCTCACTTCTAGACCAGATTCAGACCAAACAAGATAAGTTAGACCGAAGTGATGTGATACATTCATGTGAATCTGTCAGTCTAAGTATGTCACAAACCCTTTCCCCCCTGGACTAAATTCTTCCAACAGGTGAAGGCATTCAGGAAAAATGTTAGATAAAGCAGGGTACCACAACTACCTGTAGCGGTTTCCATCTGTAAAAGGGTTTGTGGTATTTGGACAGGAACAGTCTATTACTGGATGGGCACAGTGCGTAGCACAGTACCATCTTTATTAGTTGGTGCCTGCAGGATACTACTGCTGACTGATGGAAAGGTATAACTGCACAGCTTGTTTCTATGCCTATTCAATGTGAACTGCTGATGTCAAGAGCACGTGAGTGGTCCAGAAATTCCTCATCCTTCACCTGTGAAAATCCCTGATCCAGGGACTATAGATTCATAGACTCTAGGACTGGAAGGGACCTTGAAAGGTCATCGAGTCCAGGCCCCTGTCCTCATGGCAGGACCAAATACTGTCTAGACTATCCTTGATAGACATTTATTTAACCTACTCTTAAATATCTCCAGAGATGGAGATTCCACAACTTCCCTAGGCAATTTATTCCAGTGGCCAACGACCCTGACAGTTAGGAACTTGTTCCTAATGTCCAACCTAAATCTCCCTTGCTGCAGTTTAAACCCATTGCTGCTTGTTCTATTATTAGAGGCTAAGGTGAACAAGTTTTCTGCCTCCTCCTGATGACACCCTTTTAGATACCTGAAAACTGCTATCATGTCCCCTCTCAGTCTTCTCTTTCCCAAACTAAATAAACCCAATTCTTTCAGCCTTTCTTCAAAGGTCATGTTCTCAAGACCTCTAATTGTTCCTGTTGCTCTTCTCTAGACCCTCTCCAATTTCTCCACATCTTTCTTGAAATGCGGTGCCCAGAACTGGACACAATACTCCAGTTGAGGCCTAACCAGGAATTCCAGAAGACTGGAAGGAAATATATGCCCTCTATAAACGGGAATAAAAAAACCCATGGAACTACACAGTTAGTTTAAGTTCTGTGCCAGGAGATATGGAGCCAGTAATTACAGCAAATATCTGCAACTTGAGTGTCAAGTGATAGGGATATGCCGCATGGATTTGTAGCACAATCATGGAACAGTCTGTAGTTTTTTGATAATAACGGCCTTGTGGAGATAAAGGGCGATGTGGGGTGTGGTCTGGTTTAGTAGCATTTTGATACTGTTCGCATTGATTTCCTTATCGATAACAGCAATACAATTAAATGTGGGGTGTTTATACTATACGTGGGTGCAAACTGCTGTTTAACGGCTCGGAAGTTATTAATGGCTCCAATCTGCTGGAAGGTATAAAAGGGGGTTCCAAGGTCTGTTTGGACCGGCTCTGTTCATAATCTTCTCAACGACTTAGCATTGGCTAGAAGTACATTATTAGTTTGCGGATGATACCAACTGGGAGGGATTGCAGCTGCTTGGTAGAAACTAGGTCAAATTCAAATTTTGGACCAATTGGAGAAATGTCTGAAGTAAACGTTTGAGTTCACAAAAGACAAATGCAAATTGCATCACTTAGGAAGGAACAATCGATTTCACACATACGAATGGAAGCGATGTTAGAAGAGCTATGCCAGACGGGATCTAGGGTAAGTGGACCACAAGCTAAATATGAGTCAGTGGATACTTTGCACAAAAGCAAACATGACTTCTGGATGCTCACACTGTTGTAACAAACCAAGTTTTTACCACTCTACTCCTGCATGTTCATCAGGCCCTGGTGACTTTGCAGGCATCTAACTTTTCTAAGTGATTTTTAACTTGCTCTTTTTTTATTTTATCTTCTAAACCTACCCCCTTCCCATAAGCATTCACTATGTTAGACATTCCTTCAGACTTCTCAGTGAAGACCGAAAACAAAGAAGTCATTAAGCATCTCTGCCATTTCCAAGTTTCCTGTTACTGTTTCTCCCTCCTCACTGAGCAGTGGGCCTACCCTGTCCTTGTCTTCCTCTTGCTTCTAATGTATTGATAAAAAGTCTTCTTGTTTCCCTTTATTCCATAGCTAGTTTGAGCTCATTTTGTGCCTTTGCCTTTCTAATCTTGCCCCTGCATTCCTGTGTTATTTGCCTATATTCATCCTTTGTAATCTGACCTAGTTTCCATTTTTTATATGACTCCTTTTTATTTTGTAGGTCATGCAAGATCTCGTGGTTAAGCCAAGTGGTCTTTTGCCACATTTTCTATCTTTCCTACCCATCGGAATAGCTTGCTTTTGGCCCTTTAATAGTGTCCTTTGAAAAACTGCCAACTCTCCTCAGTTTTTTTCCCCTCAGTCTTGATTCCCATGGGACCTTACCTATCAGCTCTCTGAGCTTACCAAAATCTGCCTTCCTGAAATCCATTGTCTCTATTTTGCTGTACTCCCTTCTACCCTTCCTTAGAATTGCAAACTCTATGATTTCATGATCACTTTCACCCAAGCTTCCTTCTACTTTCAAATTCTCAACGAGTTCCTCCCCTATTTGTTAAAATCAAGTCTAGAACAGCTTTCCCCCAGTAGCTTTTTCAACCTTCTGAAATAAAAAGTTGTCTGCAATGCAGTCCAGGAACTTATTGGATAGTCTGTGCCCCCACGGTGTTATTTTCCCAACATATATCTGGATAGTTGAAGTCCCCCATCACCACCAAAATCTTGGGCTTTGGATGATTTTGTTAGTTGTTTAAAAAAAGCCTCATCCACCTCTTCCACCTGGTTAGGTGGCCTGTAGTAGACTCCTAGCACGACATCACCCTTGTTTTTTACCCCTTTATCCTAACCCAGAGACTCTCAACACTTCCGTCTCCTATGTCCATCTCCACCTCAGTCCAAGTGTGTACATTTTTTAATATATAAGCAACACCCTCCCTTTTTCCCCTGTCTATCCTTCCTGAGCAAAACTATACCCATCCACACCAACATTCCAATCATGTGTATTATCCCACCAAGTTTCAGTGATGCCAACAATGTCATAGTTGTATTTATTTATTAGCACTTCCAGTTCTTCCTGCTTATTACCCATACTTCTCGCATTTTGTATATAGGCATCTAAGATACTGGTTTGATCTTGCCTCCCAGTTTTGCCCTGACCCTCCTTTCTCTCTGCCATTATAGCCCATGCTCCCTCTTGTTCCGACCCCATCTCCCAGGTCTTCATGTTCCCCACTTACCTGTGGGCTTTGCTCACCTGTCCCCGTCGAACCTAGTTTAAAGCCCTCCTCACTAGGTTAGCCAGTCTGTGTGCAAATAGGTCTTTCCCCTCCTCGAAAGGTGAACGCCATCTCTGCCTAGCAGTCCTTCCTCGAATAGCATCCCGTGTCGAGGAAGCCAAAGCCCCTCCTGGCGACACCATCTTCGCAGCCAGGCATTCACCTCCATGATGCATCTGTCTCTGCCCGGGCCCCTACCTTTGACAGGAAGAATCGAAGAGAATACCACCTGCGCTCCAAACTCCTTCACCCGTACTCCCAGAGCCCTGTAGTCACTCTTGATCCGCTCAGCGTCACACCTCGCAGTAATTTGTGCCCACATGGATGAGTAGCATGGGTAGTAGTCAGAAGGCCGGATAATCCTCGACAATGCCTCTGTAACATTTCGGATACGGGCCCCCGGCAGGCAGCATACCTCCCGAGATGAAATGTCAGGGCGACAGATGGGCGCCTCCGTCCCCCTCAGCAAGAGAGTCTCCGACCACCACTACCCTACGTTTCCTATTTTCAGTGGTGGCAGCAGACCTCCCAGCCTTAGGGGTACGAGCTTCTCCTCCTTTACTGTAGGGGGTGATTCCTTCTCTCCTGTATCAAGAAGAGCATAACGGTTACCTATTACCACCGGCGGGAGGGTTCGCAGCAGGGGTGGAGCACTGCCTGCTGCCAGAAGTAACCAGCTGCCAGTGTCCACCCTGAGCCATCTCCTCCTCCACCAGTGGTGTGTCAGCAGTCCTGTGAACTGGACAGCTACCTCAGCTGTCTCCACATGGACACTGTCCAGGAATTGCTCGTGGATACGGATGCTCTCAACCTAGCCACCTCCTCCTGTAGCTCTCCCACCTTGCTGCCTGAGAGATTCCACCAGTAGGCACCTTTCACATTGGATGCCACCCCCAGCCTGGATATCAGTAAGTGGAAATTGCAAGTTACATCTTTGCAAAACCACACCAGAATCTGGGTAGAAGCATCCATGCTCTGGTGCTCTGTCTGGCTACAGGCGCAGGTGGAGGAGACAGAAGCAGTGCTGGCACAGGTGTTGCGGGTCCTCCTAACCATCGTAAGTCTCCCTCTGTCGAACTCCCTCTCAAACTCCCATTTTCAAGGGACTAACGGGTCACAAATAGGACCAACAAGGGACCCCCACTCCCTTCCTAACTCCCTTGCAAAACTCCCTGTTAGCAGCCCCTGGTCACTTGTGCGTGGCCTTATAAAGCCCTGGCCTGAGTGAATGCCCCGCCCACTGGTTAAGGCTCAGCCAATTACCAGAGGCTTCTAGCTTTCAAACCTTCCTTTGTAGCTCAGCCTCCAACTGCCAGCTACAGCACAGGGTCCTTCAAACAACCACACAAACAAACAGACTGACAAACACAAGCTCAGCACACAGCAAACACAAACACACGCACTGCGGACAGACACTTACCCCACAAATGCTATATTTGCTCCTCCTTCACCTGGAGAACTCCCTTTCAAAACTCCCTGTTAGCAGCCCCTATCTTGGACCTACAGACATTCTCCCTTCTTTGGGTTAGCAGCCCTGTGAGACGGTGCCTATTCTGGCACATTCAGGCTTTCTGAGATAGTTCCATTGGGGCTATAGAGAATGCAGCATTTAGGATGGCTCAGTAAAGGCTCAGTTAAGGCTGCTTTAGATAGAATGGGTCAGCTAAGAGTGGAGTGCTAAATTGATTGAGTAGAACTGAGGTAACTTCAGAGACATTTTGGGACTGCTAAGCCCTCTTTAAAGTAACTTGGCAGCAATTTTTCCTTTTTCCTCTTTTATTTTTTCCTGTATGTACAAATCAGGGCTGTTAAATGTAAATATTAGCATTGATGTAAAATACTATGTGCATACAATTTTTTAATATGTAGCATTTGGAAATAAAGTGCCCAAGTGATCCTTCCTAGGGCCAGAGCCTCTGGTGTAAATCAGTGTAGCTCAGCTAAAGTGAAGGGATTTGTGTTCATTTATACCAGCTGTTCAAATTTTGCTATAGAAAAACTTCGGTTCAATTTTTAGTCCTAATAGCCCCAAACTGAACTACTCCCGAGCAGATGTAAACTTGTAGCAGCTTGCAGAGTTTTCAGATGAGAAACTAAGACACGGCAAGTCTCTAGATGCTTCCAGTAGCATAAAGCTGGTGGTGTTTTGCCCTCATGATTAAATAATATGTAGCCACCAGCCTGTATTCATCAGCTTGTAAACTTACAGCTGCCTGTTTTGCCATTAATTCATGTTTACAGTTTAAAAAATGTTCATATCTTACTCTTTAAAAAAGAAAAAGTGAACCACTAGATAAAACTGCAATTTTGCCTTCCTTGTTAATGCTTTTAATTCCTTTACTACAGTGCTTGCAGTGTGCTTGGTTTCTTTACAAATAGCTGTATTTACAGTAGTACCAGGCTCCTAGCTCATGCTAGAAGATTAAAACTATGAATACTTTTATATTGCCTTCTGAGGATCTTAGGATAAGATGCATGCAAAGTTTTATCTCCCCCAACTTCTCCATAAAGCAGCTGAAGCAGGTGCAGAGATTCCGGCAGCTCAGGGGCCAAGGCTGGAAGTCTCAGCTTGAAACTTTTCACTGTGCAGGTGGAGAGCCTGGTTCACAATCTGGCATGAAGAGTTTATTTGTTGTGGCAGCTGGTTGGGGGTGCCCCCTTCCTGGGGCAGAGATCAAGGTGTCACTGGCCATGGGGAAGAGTGTTCTAGCAAGAAGAAAGGGAAAACTGAGACTGAAAATAATGAGTAGCTGGAGGTTTGGCCAGTCATGTTATTTGCTATAGTTGTAACTTCTGCCATCAGTTAATAAATGAAATATGCATGAGCTGGACTGCTCAGTCATGCCTTTGTAGAGAAGTCAGAGGGAAAGCTAGTTGTGACCTGGTTCTCCAGGGGTGCAGCTATAGAGACACATTTCTCCATGAAACTCCTGCTTCCTGATTATTCTACTCTCCCTATGCACACCTGTTTTTGTGAGGCACCCATCTTTAGTGCAACTTCTTCTGTGTATATTCATTCCCTCACAACTCCAGTCCCCTGTGTGGGCTTTCCCAGCAAATGCTAGTCACAATCTCAACACCAGAATTGTAAGTATGAATCTAGGTGCAAGGAGGGGAGGCTTGGAGGAGTGCCCAGGGAATAGGTAGCCCCTACCCTGAAAAAGCCAGGGGGAAGGAATGTGAGAGAAAGACATGCACACATCCATCACAGCCAATAGCCTATAGTCTCTCTCTAGCCTAGTGCACTCACCTGGGAAAGTTGGATTCAAGTCTTGGCTCCGTGTCAGGCAGAGTGATGATTTGAACTTGGGTCTCCCACCTCTGAGATGAGTGTGCTAACCACTGCGTACGTGCCCCCCTTCCTTTTTAAGGGCAGAACTTAGGCCTCATTCCTCTCCCTGGTATTTGCTACTGACTAGCTGAAGCAGCTCCCGGCTCAGCTTGCAGGCTTCCATGAATTCCATTCTCATTTGTCCAAATCTCCACATTCATTGTATGGGGAGCCTGGGTGCCTAACTCTGAGTTAAGTATCAGAGGGGTAGCCGTGTTAGTCTGGATCTGTAAAAGCAGCAGAGAATCCTGTGGCACCTTATAGACTAACAGACGTTTTGGAGCGTGAGATGGCAGCCAGAGGACCCCGGGCATTGAGACAGTAGGTGGATCCGTTGCAGGCAGCACTCCAAGCCCCAGGCGAGAACGGGGCTGGGTCAGTTGGCTGGCAGCCCGAGTTCGGCAGTCAGCGAGGAGCTGGCAGCCTGAACCCCAGTGGCTCTGGACTGGGCTGGCAGTCGAGTAAGCAGGAAGAGTGGGGCGGGCAGTTGAGAGGCTGGCAGCCTGAGGCTGAGCCCTTGGCCCCCGTCAGCAGGGGAGCCGCAGCTCGAAACCCAGTCTGGAGCCCCAGAAGAGCGGGACAGGCGGTGGGGCATCCATCACACTGGGAAATTTAAACTTAAATCCTGAATATTCATTTTTAGGAGGGGGTCATGACATTTCACATTTAGTGAAAAGGGGTTCGGGGGCTGTTAAAGTTTTGGGAACCACTGCTCCATACACTAGTAAAGAGATGAGCATATTAAGTTGTTGAAGGGCTCTATTTAGCAAGTAAGCAGGGCTATTAGGAAAGTCGTCAATATTTTTATTGTTTCTCTGATGAAAACGGCCCACGTCCTCTTCCCCATACAAACTGTCACAACAATGTCAGGCAACTTTAATTTTCTGTTTTTGGCTAAAGATATTGATTTTTTTTATTGGAAATTGGAATTCAGGATGTTAGCAAGCCCTTGCACAAATTTGTTAAATGAAAATCGAAATGGCAACATCTGTCTTGCTTTATGCGTCGGCTCACCCCCAGCCTGCTGGTCCAACAGATGCAGTAGAGGAGGGAGCATAGGTGGAAAGCTGCAGGACCCCAAAATCCACCTCTTGGGGTGCAGAGTGCAACAGCAGCAGCAACACCCTCAGGTTCCAATCACACGCCAATTAGGCACCTTCGCCAGCCAACGGACTTGGTAAAGTTAGACAAAGCCAAACTGAACTCTCTGGGACGGGGCACCCATGGAGCCACAGCGCTCATCCTCCCTGGTGCAAGCTCCGGCCGGGGGAGAGAAGCGCTTCCCCAGCTAGGTGACAATCCGATGTTCTGATTTTATAGGGCCAGTCCCGATATTTGGGCTTGGTCTTATATACGGCACCAGGAGTCTATATAAGAAAAAGACCCCAAAATTGGGACTGTTCCCTATAAAAGTGGGACATCTGCTCACCCTCCCCCATCCCCTGTCCTGATTTTTTGCACAGCTATTTGAACTATCCCCAGCCAAGCCCCTGTGCTACCATTCAAATTCGGCTGCCTGGCAAGGAACGAGTTACTTTCGCCTCATTCCTCAGTAGGGCAGCCAGAGAGCGGGGGAGGGGGGAGATGGGGGTGCTCCATGGGGGGAGAGAAATGTGGGGTTGCTCCATGGAGGGAGGGGGAAGGAAGAATAGATGTTATGCGGGGAACAACAAAGTGATACTGCCAGAGCCCGAGCCTGCCCTCACCTCACACCGGGGGAAAGAGTACACTCACAGGTGAGTTCCTTCCCCCACCCCTGCCCAGAAGACCCCAGCAGCCACTTCCTCTCTCACTTGTGCTGCATTCGGCTCTCTCTAGGAGCCCAGCAGCCCTGCTCTTACATGCTCCCACTCGCTTCCCGTCTGTCAGGCTCCCAGCATGAGGTGGTTGCCCCAGACGCTAGTGGTAACCTTATGCTCTAGCTTGCTTGCTAAGCATATATATACCTAACCCTGGAAATTTCCACTACCTGCGCTGACGAAGTGGGGTATCACCCACGACAG
>NC_133769.1:41099874-41117790 GCF_003597395.2 Chelonoidis abingdonii
ACATACGGTGACTGTAAAAAAAAAGCTGAACGGGCTCCATGGTTGCCATGCTATGGCGTCTGCCAGGGGAATCCAGGGAAAAAGGGCGCAAAATGATTGTCTGCCGTTGCTTTCCCGGAGGAAGGAATGACTGACAACATTTACCCAGAATCACCCGTGATACTGTTTTTGCACCATCATGCATTGGGATCTCAACCCAGAATTCCAATGGGCGGGGGAGACTGCAGGAACAATGGGATAGCTACGGCATAGCTGCCCACAGTGCAATGCCCCAGAAATCGATGCTAGCCTCGGTACATGGACGCACACCACCGAATTATTGTGCTTTGTGTGGCCACGTGCACTCGACTTTATACAATCTATTTTACAAAACTGGTGTATGTAAAATCGGAATAATCCTGTAGTGTAGACGTACCCTTAGTTTCATTTTTGACCAGTTACTTGTTTTTAATCTAACTCTGTCATCGCACTCTTTGTTGACTGTACAGAGCTTGCTTTTAAGGAGCCAGACCATAGTAAACTGCTTGACAAGCAACATATCCGCCTCAAAAGAGCTTTGATGGCTGTTGGGATTTCACCCTGTGGCAATACTGTTCCAACTCTTAAGTTCAGGCAATCAAACTACAGCTCTACACAATACGTACTCAGTTGGCCCTGCAGATTAGATGGGAAAGCAGGCATGCTCAATAAAGTGGCAAAGGCAAAGTAATATGTCATGCTGCAAAGCATAACTTGACCACCTGCTGGGGCCAGGAAGAAAAATACTGTACAGTTGTCCTGGTTCTTTAGGGTGTGTGGTTGGTTTCTTTTTTGCCTGCAACTGAATCATCATTTAAAATAGATCACCACCAGCAGCAGAATTGTGAGCTAACCAGGCCTTTGTTCGCTTTAGATATGGCAGAGGGTGTGCGTGTGTGTCTGTGTGTCCATCCATCCCCAGTACCTGCTTTCCTGAACATTACTGGTTTGTTTCAATTCCTGCAGCGTATTTCAATGGCATTACAAAGCGAGTCCCGTTCTCCTCCCCAAAGATGCCTAGTGACAGCTTCCATGTGTCTGTGGGCCTGGGCTAGGCCCTACCTGTCTATAACCCTACTGTGCCATATCAAAGAATGAACCATCTTGAAAATACAATAGCTACAAATGTCTGGACTCTGACAGGCAGGAACTCTGCTCATTCTGGAAACATCGCCATGTCCTTCAAGGGCTTTGGCTCAGGCCCACCATGGTCAGACTAAGCCTGTACAATTATTTAATATGTTTCAGATAAACTGCTTCTCCTTGCTCTTGTGCCTTACAATTGGAGCACCTGGTAATCAAGGCTCAGCCCCTCCCCTTCCTACCTCTTCTTCCCACTGTCAGGTCAGATGAGAGGCAATGGTTCAGCCGCTGGGTGGAGGAGAGATCTGGCCTCCACTCTGCCACCTGGCTACATTCTTCCTCTGGGTGTCCCTTTCACCCAGAGCACTGATCCTCTCATCATTCGCTCAGTGAAGCAGAGGACGTGCTCTGTTGAGCACAGTAGGTAAGGAAGCTGCTTCTGCTGCAGGTGGAGTTACAGCTTAGGTTACATTTACAGGTGCATTGGGCACACAGACTGCCAATGTCTCTGTGGGCCAGAGTGGAGTACAGAACCAGCCTGAGTAACCTGCCTCTTATAGCTCTTCCCAGTACAGAATCTGGATAGCAAGATAAAGCTGCATATATTGGTTCTGTGACAGGCAGGGTGGATGAGGGACACCTAGGCTGCCAGGGCGGGTGAGGGGGAGCTGAGCTGGCAGGGTGAGTGAGGGGAGCTGGGTTGGCAGGGTGTGAGGGGGAGTTGGGCTGGCAGGCAGGGAGGGTGGATGAGGAGGAGCAGGGCTGGCAGGGTGAGTGAGGGGGAGCTGGGCTGGCAGGCAGGCAGGAGGGGTGAGGGGGGTTAGGCTGGCCAGCAGGGCGGGTGAGGGGGAGCTGGGCTGGCAGGCAGGCAGGTGGGTGAGGGGGAGCTGGACTGGCAGACAGGCAGGGCGGGTGAGGGAGGGCTGGGCCGGCAGGCAGGCAAGGCGGGTAGGTGGGGCTGGGCTGGCAGGAAGGCAGGGCAGGTGAGGGGGGGCTGGGCTGGCCAGCAGAATGGGTGAGGGGGGCTGGGCTGGCAGGAAGGCAGGGCGGGTGAGCGGGGGCTGGGCTGGCCAGCAGGGTGGGTGAGGGATGCTGGGTTGGCCAGCAGGGTGGGTGAGGGAGGCTGGGCTGGCAGAAAGGCAGGGCAGGTGAGGGGGGGCTGCTGGCCAGCAGGGTGGGTGAGGGGGGCTGGGCTGGCAGGCAGGCAAGGCAGGTGAGGGGGGCTGGGCCGGCAGGCAGGCAAGGCGAGTGAGTGGGGCTGGGCTGGCAGGAAGGCAGGGCAGGTGACGGGGGGGCTGGGCTGGCAGGGTGGGTGACGGGGGGCTGGGCTGGCAGGCAGGCAGGGGGAGTGAGGGGCAGCTGCTCTGGTAGGCAGGCAGGGTGGGTGAGGCAGGGGCTGGGGTGGCCAGCAGGGCGGGTGAGGGGGAGCTGGGCTGGCAGGCAGGCAGGGTGGATGAGAGGAGCTGTGGTGGCAGGCAACGTGAGTGAAGGGGGGCTGGGCTGGCAGGCTGGCAGGGTTGGTGATGTGGGGCTGGGCTGGTAGTGATCATTCCCAACACTTTCAAAAGAAGGTGTTTAAAGTTGGGGTCCTAAATTCATATTTGTGTCTAAATGTAAGTGGCCTCATTCCCAAAGGAAAAGGGCACCCCCAGCTCATACTGACTGTAATGGGATTTGTGTGTGCTCAGGACTTTTGAAAATCAGGCCAGTTACTTATGGATAAAGGCTCCTCAGCTCCTCATCTGTAATGGGGGATGATGCTACTTCACCTCCTAGAAATCAGAGATGATGCCATGTTAATTAAATGCAATGGGCAAAATGTTGAGATTCAAGTTCCTATCGACCCTGGCCTCTCCCTCCAATGCCAGCTCTCCTTCAGGAAGGAGAAAGAACATTTCCTGGCCCCACTGAGTCCCTGGGAAAGTCATTTCTGTCCTGCTCCACTCCCCCTGGGGGTAGAAGGGAGATAAAGGCAGATTTTTGCAACTTACTGACTTGTGGTTGCGGGAGAGATTTTTGAGGTCAAGTGGGGTGGGAGAGTGATTTACAGGAGCGATCTTGGGGGAGCTGGGAGAGGTGAGATTTGCAGGATAGATTAAGGTTTTGAGCTCACTTTCCCACGTCCATTTTGCAAACAGCTGTCATTGTCCCTTGGGAACTCGTCAGGGCTATTCTGGACTCATTTCCTAGCTTGTTCTGGGCCTTGTCAATTTTGGCTGTGTCCTGAGCCAGAGCCTGAATCTGGTCATGCCACAAGGGTTTTTGTTCCCTCCGGCTTTTCCTTGAACTGGTTTATTTCTATTCTTCCATCATTTATATTTCTGGTTCTGGTTAGTGGGATGCATTAGGCAGGGTGAGGGCAGAGCTGAACGGCAGGCAGGGCTGCTTGTGGCATACATCAGGGCTGCAGATTGTGGGTGTGCAGTAAGTTTGTGTTTCTTGCACTGTATAGCACCTAGTTCCTGTTGCTATATGTGCAGTTGTGATGGATTTGGCACTGTTCTGTAATAATTTTGGAATACTCTAAGTTGGCTTTGTTATTGGAATGTTTATTGTATCAATATATTGAATTAGTTTAATAGGGGTCTGTTGAGAAAAGTAAGCAGGGAGCAAAAAGATAAGTCATCCCTCAGCAAACATATGAGAATTGTTGGGACTCAGCCAGTTGTATTCACTTCGATAATTTTATCTCCGGCTCCAGCCAACCTACAAAACTGGTTTTGATGACGATAGCCAAGACCAGAAACTCAGAAGCACAAAAGACCTCTGACATGTTAAACAGACACTATCGTAAGGGAGGGGCTTAGACGTTTGGGAAACCAGGCACAGATACCCACTGAGGGTGAAGAAGTTAGAGTTGTATAGATCAGGGGATGGTGAGCCATTAGGTAAGGTAGATATGTAGATTGACTGTGTTGTTTTAAAAGCCTTTTTCTCTAAATATTTTGTTTGCATGGCTAAAATAAACAATACTTCGTTTTTTAAGAAGGCAGTCTTGTCACTGGACACAGACTCCGGAAGAGAAGAACCAGTCTGAGCTGCAGGTAGGAATGGTTGACACACAGGGTATGGTAGTCCAGGGTCTGGTCTAAGGTCTGGTCTACACTACGCGTTTATACCGAATTTAGCAGCATTAAACCGATTTAACCCTGCACCCGTCCACACAATGAAGCCCTTTATATCAATATAAAGGGCTCTTAAAACCCATTTCTGTACTCCTCCCTGATGAGGGGAGTAGCGCTGAAATTGGTATTGCCATGTCGGATTAGGGTTAGTGTGGCTGCTAAATTCGGAATGGCTCCGGAGCTATCCCACGTGCCAAATTTGGACCGCTCTGGACAGCAATCTGGTAAGTCAGAATTGCAACTGAGGCCAGTTAGAAGGAAGCCCATTGAACTTTGAATTTCATTTCTGTTCGCTGCGACCAGAAGCTTTGGAGCGCAGCTCGATCAGCACAGTGTGACCATGGCAGACGGGTCGATCATCAAGGTAACATGCAGTCTCGGCTGATGAAATTCGAGAATAGAGCCGTCAACAGTACGGGGACGGAGTACTGGATCCTGATCGCTATATTGGAATGAGAGGTCCAATGTTGCTTAACGATAACTCCGTTCCAAAAAAGACGAGATATGAAAAAGACATTTGAGAAAAGGTTATCGAAGGCATGATGGAGAAAGTGCCACACCAGGGACTCGAGTTGCAGTGCAGAGTGAAAATTACAGAGCCTTCAAGACAAGCCTACCCAAAGATAGCCAAAGAAGCAAACGAAGCGTCCGGGGCAGGGCCCGCAAACAAACATGCACTTCTGTCTCATGCTGAAAAGCTGCATTTGTCAATTTTACGGGGGGTGTCCGCCACCACTACCCCCCCCTGATCCTGGATTCCGATGGTGGGGGTTGCGTAATCTGCAGCCATGGCTGAGGGTTCTGTGGATGGGGAAGATGAGGAGGAAGAGGAGACGAGCTTGTAGAGAGCACACAGCACTCCGTTCTCCCCAACAGCCAGAGCTTTTTCTCACCCTGACGAATTACCTCTCCAGCCCTCCCCAAACATCTATCCCAGACAATGAAAAGCCATGGAAGGGACTCTGGTGAGTATCTTGTAAATATAAGAGACATGGTTTAAAAGCAAGTGTTTTTTAATGATTACATTTGCCCTGAGGACTTGGGATGCATTCGCAAGCCAGTACAGTTTACTGGAAAAGTCTGTTAACATGTCTGGAGGATGGAGCCGGAAATCCTCCAGGGACATCTCCATGAAGCTCTCCTGGAGGTATCGTGTTCAAAAGCCTTTGCAGAAGGTTTCTGGGCAGCGCTCTTTAATTCTGTCCTCCATGGTAGGACACTTGACCACGCCATGCACGTAGCAAGTAGCTCTGATATCATTGCATGACAAGCCTAGTATGGTCCTGGTGATTGCTGGCGATTCAAAGCAACATCCATTCTTTATCTCTCTGTGTTATTTCCTCAGGAGAGTGATAGTCATTCATGGTAACCTGGCTGAAATTCAGGAATTTAAGTAAGGGGACAGAGATGGCCATTCCTACTGGACTGTTTGTCTGTTGCTTAAAAAGAAATCCTTCCCTGCAGGTAGCCAAGCGGGGAATGCAGGGGCAAGTAGTGCTGAGCTTTTCTGCGTTTGGCTAGCAGGAATCTTCTCTGCTACCAGCACGCGGTTGGGGGGGGAAGGGGGGTGTTAGCAGTGATCTTCCATTGATACCAGTGCCACGGGGTGGTTTCTGCTGCTGCACGTTAACAGGAAAGAAGCAGCACTCAGCGATTTGCTTTTGCTTGCTTATTTGGTAAGAGGAGGGTGCTGGATAGATGAACGCTGCAGAAGACGAAAGACAATGGCGTACCATGGCCGCATGCAAGCTTGAGTTCTGATGCCCAGACCTGCATCTGTGATCTGTAACACCAAAGCCGCTGGCACTCAATATTAAGATGCAAAATACGACCCTTGTAGTGAAACACGCGTGCTATATAAGGTGAATAGTGTTGTTCATCGTGAAGAAGTATGACCATTGTTCTCTGAAATGTATCTTTTAAAATACTTCTCTTCCCTTTTTTACCTCCTCATGCAGCTGCAAATTTTTCAAGCCTCCCTACTCCATCCCGAAGGCTAACTCTCAGATAAGGCGGCAGAAAAAAAAGAAGTGAGAAGAAAATGTTTTTTGGAAATCATGGAAGTTACACATCAATGAAAGAGCTCATCTGAATGAGTGGAAGGACGTGGTAGCAAAGTACAGAAAAGATGCCAGTGACCTGCAAGTGACAGGAGGACCAACTCGTGAGGACAGGAGAGATGCTCTGAGATGAGAGGAGAGATGGTCGAGATGAGGGTGGGGTGTCATGGTATAATTCCCACTCTGAACCTTAGCATCCAAAAGATGGGTACCAGCATGAATTCCTCTGATAGCTCAAATTACCACTTAGTACTTGTAGTGCTGCCACCACCAGGAATCAGCAGTACCTGGTACAACTCTGGTCCCCCCAAAACCTTGCCCGGGGAATCCCCAAGACCAAGATCCTCTGGATCTTAACACAAGAAAGTAAACCCTTTCCCCCACCGTTGCCTCATCCCAGGCTTCCCCTCCTGGGGTTACCTGAAAGAATCACTAGTGATTTCAAACGTCCTTGAATCACAAAACAGAGAGGAAAATTCACCTTCCTCCCTCCTCTCATCCCGCTCCCAGACTCTCCCTGAGAGAGAAAGTGGGCATCCTAACACAGAAGAAATTCAACCTTCTCTCAACCGTTCTCTTCATGTCTCCCAGCCAAGTAATGCCCTGGTGAATCTAGACCCTGTCCCCCTGGGTTTCACACCAGAATAAAAAAAAAACAAATGCAGGTTCCTAAACAAGAAAAGCTTTTAATTAAAGAGAGAAAAACAGTAAAATGTATCTTTGGTAAATTTTAAATGGATTAGGTACAGGGTTTTTAGCTATAGACAGTACTGGGAATACCCTCCTAGCCTAAGTATACAAGTACAAATTAAAATCCTTTCAGCATTAAATACAATTTGAACTCCTTCCAGCCAGAATAGGGATATTGGGTTCCATCATCAGCCTCACCACAGTTAGGCGAATAAGCCATTGCAGCAAAGCCATCCACTATGACCTGCACATTTCCCAGAGTCACAACCTTTCCTAGCAGCAGCTTAGTGATTGCTTTTGGCTACTTGCATCACAGCAGCCCCACAGTAGATTTGCCCACTCCAAATTGATTTCCGACTGACTGGGTAGCTGTCTGAGCATTGCAAGCTTCCAGGGGCTATTGCCACCGCTTCTCAACTGTGAGGGCTGGCTCTCATCTTGGTATTCTGGTGCTTGCCAGGGCAGGGGAAAGCAAGTCACAAAGTTCCATGAAAAGTACCCTTATGCATGTGACAGTTTTTGCAGCCACTGGGAATCGTAACCCCACACCTGCAACACTATGCGGTCCCACCAGTCTGTGCTTGTTTCCCAGGCCCAAAATCGGTGTTCAATGGCTAGAACCTGCCACATTATCAGCAGGATCTCCAAAGCGCAGGGGCCCTCAGTTTGACAGAATTCTGTGCCCATGTCCTCATCACTCTCGTCGCCTCTCTGCCGTAGCCGCCGCCTCCTCGCCTGGCTTTGCAGGTCCCGGTTCAGCATTGACTGCATGAGAATGCGCGAGGTGTTTAAAATGTCCATGATTGCTGTCTTGAGCTCAGCATGGTCCATGCTTGCCGTGGAACAGTGTCTGCACAGTTCACCCAGGAAAAAAAGGCGTGAAATGGTTGGCTGCTGCTGCTTTCACGGCGGGAGGGGTGAGGCTGTACCCAGAAGCACCAGCAACAATGTTTTTTGCCCCATCAGGCATTGGGATCTCAACCCAGCATTCCAATGGGCGGGGGAGACTGCAGGAACTATGGGATAGCTATGGGATAGCTACCCACAGTGCAACGCTCAGGAAATTGACGCTAATCTCGGTACATGGATGCACACCGCCGAATTAATGTGCTTAGTCTGGCCGCATGCACTTGACCTTATACAATCTATTTTTAAAAAAACGGTTTCTGTAAAATCGGAATAATCCCGTAGTGTAGACATACTCTAAGAGTAGGAGAATTGTGGGATTCCACCTCAGGACAGGTAAAGGCATGAGGCCTGACACCTGAGGAGATGCACGCAGACCAGGAAGGGGACAGAGGTGCAGCTAGCCCTGTAATTGTGACAACAATAAATACAAAAATAAATGAAATTTAACTGAAAACATGCAGTGCCATTAAGACTAGTATCTGTAGCAGGTCTATCATTTTCTAGAATAAATGTTACTATCACCTTCTTTGCAATAGGGTCTTACATTAGATGGTCAGTAATAAAAGCAATGGTTCAACAGGAGCCCCACTGACTTAAATAAACTAACACCGTGGATGAATTTAGCCCACTGTCACATGCAGCGGCTAATCCTCTGCTAGGATGGTAAAGACCACTGCCCCCTGCTTTTCTTAACTAAAGAAACACAACTATTTGAATTTATGTCTTGAAATTTTTTCTGTTTCAGTTATGAAACTGAATCTTCTTTGCCAACTAAACAGCACTGCAATATTCTTATTAAGCCTGCACTTTCAGCAAGCAAGTGCAAAGGTGAGGTATACCATTACTTCAATATAAGCATAAAAAGATACACAGGTTTATTGGCCCAAATTGATTAAAATTGGAGTTTTCCCTGACCAATGAAGCTGACTTATTTCATACTTTTATGTTTTGACATTGACTTAGAGAGTGAATTGTGCCTTTGAAGAATAGATCAGAACAATATTTAGTACTTAAATAGTACTTATCATCCACAGATTTCAAATAGCTTTACAAAAGGTGAGTAAGCATTATCATCACCATTGGGCAGATGGGGAAACTGAAACACGGAGAAGTTAAGTGACTAGCTCAAGTCTCTTGGTTGTGTAGAGAAATCAGCTTTCCTGCCTCCCAGTCTAATCCCATGTTCATTAGACCAAACACTTTGTGTGTCAAGTGATGATCTGTAACCCCTGTAACCAGTAGCATAGCTAGCGGTGTTCAGTGGAAACAGCCGCTTCCCCTCAGGGTGGCAGGCACGGAAGTGGCGCCTGTCTGCCGGCGCTGCCAACAGCACATCCAGAAGAGCCATGCGGGGGCAGCAGACGCAGCTGGAGGAGCGAGGGGGCCAGCTCTTTGGCTCAGGGCTTGGTGGCCAAGCGCTCCCCGCCCCTTGCTAATGTGGCAGGCGGAGGGAGGCGAAAGGGCCCCTGTGCCTTTAAGGCCGCCTGGCTGGCGAGCCCCAAGTGGAGCACGCTGAGCGCTGGGAGCAGGCCAGGTACAGGCAGCGGTGCAGGTGGGAAGGTGGGGGGGGGTGTGGTTGGGGGGGGTATGGCCAGAGGAGGAGCCAAGGGAGTACACCTTTTTTATGTTCACTCCCCCTACACTGAAAACCTGGCTATGCCTATAACTGTGGTGACTATGCCACATACAGATGTTCATTGACCTGGTACTGCCTTCCCTTGGGTGGGTCGTTGGCAGTGGGGGTTGACCACTGGATCTCTAGAACTTTAAGCATGAGTCTCTGCCGCCAAAGGTAAGAGAGCCAAGTCCATTAGCCCAGGCTGTAACAGGTTCCTGAGCCTCTATGTTTGGCCCAGCCATCACTAAAGGGGAACAGAGTGCTGCAGCGAGTGGCTGTGGATTCAAAATACTTCATGTGTTAAATGTTTGCAATAGCCACAGTGGTCCCAGGATATGAGAGAGACAAGGTGTGTGAGGTAATGTCTTTTAACAGACCAGCTTCTCTTGGTGGACCAGACAAGCTTTTTTGCTGCACAAAGCTCTTCTTCAGGTCAGGAAACACTGATTATTTTTTCCAGACCTGAAGAAGAGCTCTGTGTAGCTTGTCTCCTTCACCAACAGAAGCTGATCCAATAAAAGATATTACCTCACCCATCTTGTCTCTCCCATATATTAAATCTTAAAAGTATATGGTGAATGTTTCATTTTCAGAGCTCTTCCTTCTCTTAGAAATCCTTTTAAAAGAAGAAAGCCTTTTAGTTTTAATCTGTTTGTATTGTTGAGTTAAGCACAATTTCTATGCATTGTACCACTAGTGTTATAGCTTAGTGTAAAATAAGCACTGTGCAATCTCTTTGCAGGTGATGACCACAGAGGCTGCTAATGGTATGATAAAATTTGAGTAAATATTTTAGCCACTAGTCTTTTATTAATTCAAATATTAATCAGCTATCAATACAAAGATAAATAAATATATTTGCATAACGAATGTGATCAGCAAAATTAATTTCAGCCATCAAGAGCAATGTAATGTTAAATTTAAGAATGGAAGCTCTGCCAAAATACAATTTAGTGTCTTTTTTTTTCTGTTGTATGGCTCTTACATAAATTATTGTTACTTATTTCCATAGCACCCACTGCAGTGAAAAGTAGACCCCATGAAATTAATGGAAGTCCTTCAATGGCTTCTTGCATCAAGCCCTAAGGTTTGCGGGACTGGCAGATTTTCAAGGGCAGTAAATTTCAAACTCCTCAACCAAAAGAAACGTTGGCTTTTCTAGTGGACTTTGACACATAAACCATGTTTGAAACATTTCGCCTAGGCACATAAAATAAGTAGTCTGGTTTTCAGATTTGGACAGGAAATGATTTTTTCCCCTGTGAAAATTGTTGATGAAAACATTGTTCATTTTTGCTGACATTTTTCTTCAAAATACTTTGGCTTTCGTAACAGCTACCTTTCCCTGCCTTACAAATATGCAGTTTTTCTATGAAAAAACAGAACATTTACTATGCAAGCAATTTTTGGGCAAAAATTTCCATTTAATGAACAGCCATGGTCTGTAAAAGAAAAGTTTCAATGGAAAATTTTTGACTAGCTGTAATAAAAATGCTAGTATACAGCATCCTTCCTCCCCTGACCCCGACACTTCACTCAGCTTTAAGAACAAACAAAACCAACCAAAAAAACAAAACTAAAAACCCTCACCTGTAATTCTTTTCAATTAAAGAACGTGATTGCACAGAAATATTTCCTGAAAATCCTAATGCTGAAAGTGGAGTTTAGCTGATAAAACCAGAAAAAGTTGCAAAGCTTTTTAAAGTAAAATGCTATTTCCAGTTTTGCTGATGTTTCACATCTGTCTAGAAAGCATCTAGTACAAATAGCTACCTGTTTCTTCTCTATCAGCCACTAGATAAGTATTGATAGAAAGCTTAGATCATACTGTGATTTGGCACTAGATAGATAGACAGTCATAAAAGAGTCACTTCTTCTGAAATTAATTTTGTACTCAGATTGCTCAGAAGAATGTTACAAATTCTTTAAGCCACCATTAGCCCTGTTCCAGCAAACAGAACAAATCCAAAAATTCTGGAGATTTCTCCAGCTAGAGTTGGGCTTGTATCAAAATCCTGGATCCAGACAGCCCTACACTTATAAAAATATCCATAGTCAAACTGTGGCCCCCAACCTCCAAGCCAATCTGTCTGGGTGTACCCTTACACCTTCGGGGCATGCCACTGTCCTCAATGGAGTTCCACACAAGTGCGAGGGTTCTCCTGTGGAGACTGGATTGCAGGATCAAGGCCTTTGTGAACTGCAATGTCAACTATGAAAACAAGTATTTATAAAGAGACTTTGAGAACTGCTCTTCTTAGAGCTCCATCTCACTAATTTACTGTGGCACCAAAATACTTACAACTGGACTGTGAAAATATCTTCCCAATCAGATAATTCATGGTCATTTGTGTTTTATTAAGAAAAAAAACATGACCCATCTCCTGTGTCCTCTACAGCAGTAGTTTAGCTGTAATTTTATCTCTGGATGGCGAGAAAACCTTCAGTTGGATACAGTGGCAATATTTGTTCTTGACCCTTAACTAGACATTGACAATTTGAAGTTTTTGAAATGTCTTAATATTTGTTTTCAAGTGGATTTCCTTGCGTCTACAAAATGACTGCTCCCAAAGAGGAATCAGGTTAGAGAGAATAAGGTACATGGGCGGTGGGTGAAACCTCCCTTTGTGGAGGCTAGCCCCTGCCTCTTCTGCCTGAGGCCCCATCCCTACCCCACCCTTTTCTCACCCCCCCCTTGCAGCTGGAGGAGCCCCAGCCAAACTCCCCCAACCACTGGTCTGAGCCCAAGGGCCGGCCTGAGCACTGACCAGCCAAGGCCGGGGACCTCCAGAGAGGATGAGGTGGAGTGGAGGAGAGGAGAGATTCACCAGGCAGCAATGGGTACTGGGGATCTTGGGGAAGGGGTGGAGTGCAGGCAGGGCCACCATGGCCCATGTGGCCAGAGGTGCTTCCGCTGGCCTATTATACCACTGCCTGTGGTGAGGTACCTGTATGACCTATAGTGGTAAAAAAGCTAAGCTAACAACAATGGGAAATGTGTCCTTTGTTGGGGGACTTGAAACGCACAGCCTGTTTGGGCAAACGGAAAGGACAGTTACAAGGAGACGGGTTGAAGGGGACGCAGCTAGGGCTTGTGCAGACTGAGGAGTACACAGAATTGTTCAAGAGCAGCATTGTGTAGGTAAATTGGCACAGCTGCTCAAGGCTATATCTGTCTTGAACTGTCTTTAATGTAACTAAGCTGTGACAACGTACTGATTCTGTGTCCCTATCTCTTTTGGAAAGGGAACAGTCCACTCCGTGAGCCCAAAGTTTACCAGCTATTTAGATGACGTCATCAAACTTCAGTGCAGCTTTTTTCTTTCTATGTTCTAAAAGCTTTTGTTCTAGCTTAAAGTCAAATTAAAAGTTGACTTTAAACCTGGAATTCCATTGTTTTATTTGCTAACCAGGCAGAATTAGTAAGGTAAAGACCTGGGCCATTTCCCTTATTTTCATTAGAGTATTGTTAGCCCTTTTTGGCCCAAGTAGCTTGTCAAAGTTTCAGGGCCCAGCGGATGTTCCAGCTGGAAGTAGAAATTGATGGAATCTGGTATTCTCTTTGATGCATTTCAGTATCTTTGAACACAGAAATAATCCAATATCAGGGAACAGCTTCTATTGCTCATAGCACCAAGAGCATCCTTTTCAGCTGCTTCCCTGCCCTGGAAACCCTCCTCAGATGTCTTCCAGGATCAGCAACCATGCTTTCAGCAGCTCCTTTAGGCTCCCATTTGCTCTCTTTCCCAGGCTTTTTGTTCTGTCTTTCCCCCTCAGTGCGCACACACGCACACACACACAACCACTCAGTCAAAAGCACCTGGGTGCGGTACCAGATTTACCATGGCGCCACTGGCACCATGCTCACACTTCAAAGGGGCCCCAGCCCAGCCTGCTCTTCTCTGCCGCAGTCCACTGCTCTTTCCTGCAGGGGCAGCGGGCAGAAGCTTTGTCCTGTCGGCTCCTGCAGCAGGGCAAGCTCCGCCGGCAGCCAAGCTTCCCCTGTCCCCCAGAGCATGCTGCTTTCCTGCTCCTCCCCCTTCCAGTGCTTTCCCGGCTGCTGAATATAGGGTGACCAGATGTCCCGATTTTATAGGGACAGTGCTGATTTTTGAGGCTTTTTCTTTTATAGGCACTTACCCTACGCCATCGTCCTGATTTTTCACACTTGCTGTCTGGTCACTCTAGCCCACTCTTTTTGTGGCCAGTAGCACATTCATGTTTTCAGAAGAGTGTGGCGGGCGCCAACAATTTTTCAAAGCTTATTTTGTATTTGTACATTAAATAATATGAAAAACATATTTAATATTACATAATATATGAATCCATAAGATAAAAGGGTAATTTTACATGTAAAAGGTATTAATTAAATTATTCAGCAATTACTCTTTCACCTTACCATGTGAATTTGCTCTTTTTTATCTACCTGTAAGAAAAATTAAGGAGTTTTTACAAAATAAATATCATAAACAATTTTTATCTTATGTATTTTTAAAAAGTAAAACTTTGTTGAACTGCTGGTCCAAATATATTTATTATTCTTACTTTAACATAGAATGAAGCCTGCAGCCCCAGAGTTCTCTGGCCCTGTCAGGCACGGGGGCCGCAGTTTCTCTCTGACTTAAGCCGCGGCCCTGCGCCTGCCGGGGACCAAGAACACCAGCACCCGCAGCCTGCAACCCCAGAGTTCTCTGGCCCTGTCAGGCCCGGGCCGGGGCTTCGAAGCTGGAGAGAAGCCACGGCCCGGCGCCTGCCGGGGACAGAGAACACAGGGCCTGCAGCCCCGGAGAAGCCACAGCCCTGTGCCTGCCAGGGACAGAGAATGCTGGTGCCTGCAGCCTTGGAGTGCTCTGTCCCCAGCAGGTGCGGGGCCCTGGTTTCTCTCCCATGCTGGGCACTAGGCGGACCCCACGCCTGCTGGGGGCAAAGAACACCAGGGCTGCAGGCTTCATTCTTGTTAAAGTAAGAATAATAAATATATTTGGACCAGCAGTTCAACAATGTTTTACTTTTTAAAATACATAAGCAGCAAAAAAGAAAAAAAAGAAAAAAGCTTGATCAGCAGCAGCTCTACCACCGCGGCTTCTTCCTTCAGCAGCAATTTGGGGGCAGGTCCTTCCCTCTGAGAGGGTCTGAGGAACCCGCCACCAAAGAGCAGACTTGCCGCCCCTGTCCGTTGGTCGCCACAAGAACCTGCTTGCTGAGCTGGTGCCTGGAGCTGGCCCTGGGCTAGAACTAGGGAGAAGGTAGGTACCCGCTCTATGTGTACAGGGGCGGAGGGATCCTGCTTACCCCCTGCTCAGTCCTGCTGCACTTGCAGTTTAGCCTCTGGCCTCTTCCTTGCTCCAGGGCCCAACCCTAGTTCCCGCCCCGCTGTGCTTTTGCCCCTGCTCCCTGCCTTGCTCCAGTCAGCAGGGACTAATCCTTCCCCCTTGCCCCACTGTACTCATCTTGCCCTGGCCCATGCCTCACTCCAGCTGGGGACCAATCCTCCCCCCACCCCCACCAGGCATGGTGCCCGTTGGGCATCTCTGTCGGGTTGGATAAAAATCAATGACATTTAAAAAAAAACAATTTTTTTTTATTTAAATCAGATTTGAGGGAAAAAACCTATCTAAAAATATTTTTAATTGAGATATAACGTATCTCATCATGGAATAGGTATTATAAATTCTAATTCTATAGTATGAGAATATATTCATGTAATGTTTAAGAAAAGTGTTTAAAAATGGTATAGCCAAAAGAGCTAATCTCATCTTGGGATACATAATCAGAGGAATTTAAACAGAAGTAGTGAAGTTACTTTACATCTGTATTTGGCACTGGTGTGACCCTTACTGGAATATAGTGTCCAGTTCTCGTGCTCACAATTCAAGAAGGATGTTGATTAAATTGGAGAGGGTTCAGTGAATAACCACAAGAATGATCATAGGATTAGAAAACATGCCTTATAGTGATAGACTCAAGAAGTCCATTGTATTAATCTTAACCAAGAGAAGGTTAAGGGCTTACTTGCTTAGTCTAGATTATAGATATCTGCATGGGGAACAACTATTTAATATTCTACCAGAGAAAGACTAATACAATCCAGTGGGTCAAAGTTGGAAAGTCAGACTGGAAATAAGGCATATATTTTTGACGGTGAGGGTAATTAACCAATGGAACAATTTATCAAGGATCGTGATAGATTCTCCATCACTGACAACTTTTAAATTAAGAGTATGTTTTTCTAAAAGACATGCTCTAGGTATTATTTTGGGGAAGTTCTATGGCCTGTGTTATACAAGGAGTCAGATTACATTATCACAATGGTCCCTTATAGCCTTGGACGCTCTGAATCTGTAATAATTCAGTTCTTGAGTACTTGGTTGCCTTTCATTTTGATCCCCTATGATTAATGGTTTCCCTATGCATATATGAAGGAAAAAAAACTTGGCTGTGCAAAATATTCCTATGGAGAGCACTGGTGCGGCAGTGGTTCCCACGCATGCATTTTTCTTGTAAAATATGAAATCCTTAGTGATTAGGAAAAAAATGGAGCAGCATTTATTACACACACTGTCTACCTTAGCACTGGTTTTCCTTGCTTTTATTGGTCAATATAATATATATAGACCTTCAGACTGGCCCTTTCTCACTAAGAAACCTTTGAAATATAAACCCATTTGACTGTCATATTTTAGAAGCTATGTTCTAATTGCTAAAGCTATTTTTGTCTTTAAAAAGAGAGTCCCCTCTCATAAGGCTCTGCTGAGACTGCACCTAAAGTGCTCCCTTTAGTTCTGGATCTGTCAGTACTAGACAGATACCTAGAAATTAAAAGAAGTTAAAAGTAAAGCAGCAATTATAACTACAGGGGTGGAGGAAGCTAGATAAGAGGATTAAAATAACTGCAGCTTAGCTAAGTGAAAACAACGACAATCTCTCTACATGCTTTTGAAAGGGATAAATGCCAAGGAGGAAGAAGTGCAGTAGGAGGGGTTATTAATTAAAATAGGATTGAGAGGATTTTAGAGTAAATGTCAGGAAAACTTTAGCTGCGTTGTAGTTAAGGTTGCATCACTATAGTTAAGTTTGTGTCATGACATCTGTTTAAAGGTGAATATTTCTAAGCCATGTAAAATTGATATGCTCACTCTAATTTCTTTGAAATTTAGCATGCCTCAGGAGGAGTCTATGTAGGGTTACTGATCCAAATTTGGAGGTATTTGAGCCAGGAGTTCCAGAGATTAACATCTCCCTCCTCCCCCCCCCCGACAAACACACACACAAATAGCCATTTTAAAAAACGGTTTCTAGGTTGAGTTTTGTTTTGCTCAGAGGTAGAGATCAAACTATCGATGTAGTGCATCTATTATGTTTTAAATAAGGTAGTGCATGATACCCACTAAATCCCTGGTGGACCTGAATTCAGAACAGTATTTAAGAAATTGTACATTTTTTAGGGCATGTCTACACTGCTGCCAAGTATTAGCAACTGATTAGTGGGAAACTTTTTTTTTCCTTTTTGTTCTTTAATAGTGTTTACTAGTGTAAGATGGAATGCTATTGGTAAGAGTGAATGGGTTTTAAAAGGAAATAAATAACTTTGCCAACTGCACAGCTGTTGAAATGTATGAGTAACGGTATGTATATTAACAGGGCAAATTGGGGCCATGATGAAGCAGGGCAGAGTTAATGTTGCATTGGCAATCTTTATTGTGCATTTCCTGGTGTTGCTCAGCTCAATGTTCTGCAAAGGAATAACCTCTCACCAAGCAACTGCAACTCTGGTTTGATGTAGTTTTTGCCATTGAATAGTATATTAAACTGTGGAATAATCATTCTCAAAAAGGGTACGTCTACACTACGGGATTATTCCAATTTTACATAAACCGGTTTTATAAAACATTGTATAAAGTCGAGTGCACGCGGCCACACTAAGCACATTAATTCGGCAGTGTCTGTCCGTGGTCCGAGGCTAGCATCGATTTCCGGAGTGTTGCACTGTGGGTAGCTATTCCGTAGCTATCCCATAGTTCCCGCAGTCTCCCCCGCCCCTTAGAATTCTAGGTTGAGCGCCCAGTGGCTGATGGGGCAAAAATCATTGTCGCGGGTGGTTCTGGGTAATTGTCATCAGTTATTCCTTCCTCCGGGAAAGCAACGGCAGACAATCATTTCACGCCTTTTTTCCCTGGATTGCCCTGGCAGACGCCATAGCATGGCAACCATGGAGTCCATTCAGTTTTTTTTTGTTTGTTTGTTTGTTTACAGTCACCGTATGTGTACTGGATGCCACGGACAGAGGCAATACTCCAGCGCTACACAGCAGCATTCATTTGCTTTTGCATGATAGCAGAGACGGTTATCAGTTGTTCTGTACCATCTGCTGCTGGGGTAAATTGGCAATGAGATGATGGTTATCTGTTTCTCT
>NC_133769.1:41118909-41145843 GCF_003597395.2 Chelonoidis abingdonii
TGGAGATTTTTTTTTCAAACGCTTTGGCATTTCGTCTTCTGTAACGGAGCTTTGATAAAACAGATTTGTCTCCCCATACAGCGATCAGATCCAGTATCTCCCATACGGTCCATGCTGGAGCTCTTTTTGGATTTGGGACTGCATCGCCACCCGTGCTGATCAGAGCTCCACGCTGGGCAAACAGAAAATCAAAATTTCGCGGGGCTTTTCCTGTTTACCGGGCCACTGCATCCAAGTTCAGATTGCTGTCCAGAGCGGTCACAGTGGAGCACTGTGGGATACCGCCCGGAGGCCAATACTGTCGATTTGCGGCCACACTAACCCTAATCCGATATGGTAATACCGATTTTAATGCTACTCGGGGACGGAGGTGGAGGAAGGACAAGGAGGGGGGAAAAAATAACTCAAAAAAAATAATCCTGATGCAACTCTAAAAGGATAAAACACATTTGGCTCAAATTTTCAAAAAATGCCTCACTATGCACACTGCCCCAGTGCTGGGGACCCTGCGTTTCCAGGGTCTGTGGCTTTGGTATAGCCCCATCATGTGAATCAGAACAAAATCAATTTCTGAAAAGTAGAAGTTCTGAGTTTCTACCAGCTCTAATAAATATATGATTTATCTTTGCAACTTAATGGTTTATAAGTACATGGGATTTCTAGTTTTACTGGTTAAAAATCATTGATGTGAGGTTATTCATAGTTAGAGCTTTGATTTGTGTCAGTGATACTAAACTTTCATGTTTGCCATTTTACATATCAATCTCATTTTATGCACATCTTCAACCAAACTGTTTGATTTTTTTAAGTAACTGCTTTGTGTTATGTGGTCCAATGACTTACTGTTTCTCACAAATATTCCAAATCCAGTCTCACTTTCTTTCCAGCAGCTGAGCAGATGTACTCAAAACGTGATATTTCAGCCATATTATTCATTCCTTCTGAATAGCAGCCTTGTAGAAATAATTATAGAATTTTAAATGTAAATGTGATTTAGACTGCGAATATGAGTCAGTTTTTAAATAAATTAAATGGACCAAATTTGGGCATACTAACACCAAGAAGTTTTAAAAGGTATCTTTTTGTTTATTTATTTCACAAACATGTATTTACATTGAACATGAATTCACAACACGGAAAGGAAAAATGTATCCTATACATTAACCAATTTACACCTTTGCCCTTTCCCATGTTAACACTAAGCCCCATTCTTTGTTGTATCTGTAATGACAGGATCAATTCTCAATGTGTTGATGAAGTGGTGATCTGTACAGATTCTAAATGGCATCATTTTCTAAGTGCTATGGTTTGACTCTTCAAAGTTGTTTTGAACAATAGATTACTTCTTAAGTTAAGCCTCTGTTATTAGCATCAATTTCCATTAAGAATAAGCATAAAGCTGTAGCTGTATTTTCTTTACCATGCTACCAGTACTCCTTACAGTATACTAGAGCTCAGTTATCTTTGTAGTAGTTATTAAAGTTGATTCGCAGCAGGAAGTCCTCCAGGTGAGGTTGGTATCCTCTATTTACAAGTTTGGTTACCACTGTAGGAAAAGGAAATACACAAATCTTAATTTAAATCTCTAACAAGTCAATCTGTTGATTAACTGTACCAATACTATCATGGAAAAAGCCTATTGCAGATGTCTGACGTAGACAGAAACAAATCATTAAAACTGTATAAAAGAGCCCCTGCCTCTATTTCTGGAATTACAAAGTGCTCTCATTAACTGTCTGTACAACAAATCAGATGCAAGGCAAGGAACAGAAATGTCAATCCTAGACAGCGTACATATAAATGGAATTTTATTCTTCTAATTACAAGTACACTTTAACCAAACTATTTTAAAAAGGGCAATTTTAGGTTCCCATAACACAGGGGTTCTCAAACTGGGGGTCAGGACCCCTCAGGAGGTCGTGAGCTTATTACATGGGGGGTTGCGAGCTGTCAGACTCCACCCCAAACCCCGCTTTGCCTCCAGCATTTATAATGGTGTTAAATATACAAAAAAATGTTCTTAATTTATAAGGGGGAGTCACACTCAGAGGCTTGCTGTGTGAAAGGGGTCACTAGTACAAAAGTTTGTGAACCACTGCCATAACATCATATTAACCAGTGGGCAGGCATTACTGAGATGCCTGACCTCTTTAAAAGAAAGCAGCTCTGCTAGTTTTCTTATGCCAAGACCACTGTTACAGAAGGGACTATCAGACAAACACCCGGGATGACTGCAAATCTTAAACAATAAATTGAATAATAAACTTACTTATGCTAACCATCATTAACAACAAAGAAGGGATCTTTCCAATGTATGGGCTTAAATCAAAGAAAGAAAAATTGCCCTGGTTTCATAAACATCTCATACACCAAGGGGGATTTGCAAGCAGTAACAGCATGCAAGGAAGAAGGAAAGGTGTACAATATACAGGATTAGAGCCTGATTCAAAGCCCACTCAAATCAACAGGAGACTGTCCACCAGCTTCAGTAGGCTTTGGATCCCACTCTTTGTGAGAGACAGAATCTTGTAGATTACAGGGACATGTGTAAGTACATATCTGTTTTGTGGTGATTAATACGGGGGAGTGCAAAGGACCAGGTCACTCTGCATATTTCCTTACAGGAGGCTCTACTGATCTCTGTTCGTGAAGCAACCAT
Organism: Chelonoidis abingdonii; assembly: GCF_003597395.2. Classification (NCBI taxonomy): domain Eukaryota; kingdom Metazoa; phylum Chordata; order Testudines; family Testudinidae; genus Chelonoidis; species Chelonoidis abingdonii. The sequence continues at coordinate 41,121,569 of NC_133769.1, forward strand.
AGATCTCATAGGAATGGCTTAGATGGCTCCCAGAAGTGTTTTGACTTCCCAGAGGCTTTGGAAGCAGCCGTTCTAACTCATCCTGAAATATTTGCTTTTGTTGTTTTTTGTCCTGTGACACCATTTTTTGACACTCTTAATGAATAAAAAGGGCATCTCATTCCCTGAAGGATACAATCTGATGGAAACAGTATCTAATGACTGAGGAAAAAGTGGCACTTCCTTTAGATATTGGGGCTGCTAACAAAGGAAAGTGAGAAGCTGCTTGTATTCACATGAAAAGGTGAATTTATTTTTGGGAGAAATACAGGAAGGGTCTGTAAGAGCAGTATTATTTGGGAAATGTAAGAAGATTAGGTAGGGTCTCTCTAATTTGCCGACCCTGCAAGCTGAGGTAACAGCCACGAGGAATTCTATTGTGAAAAAGAACATGAACTACGTGGCAAGAAATCTGCACAGTGGCAAAGTTCTTGTCTGTAGAACTAAATTTTACTACTACTTGCAGTAGGTGAGCAGACTGTGGGCCTTAGTCGCTTAACCCCTTGCAGGTGCCAGGAAATTCAGTCTCACAGTAAGATGTAGTATATGTCTGGTCAGGAGATGTAAAATACAGTTCAAAGGACTTTTTTTGTGTTGCCATTTTAGATATTTTTGTCTGTCATACAGTTTCAAGGACTATATTGCAGATAAATGGTAAATTTAAGCATATATCAGGCCAAGAAGCAATTATTTGCCATGGATTTACTCCCCGTAAACTACCACGTGATACTTATTGTCAGCTATGGGACACATACCAAGAAATTCAGACTTCTGATGCTTTACATTAGTGGATGTGGAGAGATTAGCTTTCCCGGAAGTAAAGCACTAAGCAAAATGAGTTCAGTATACACTTTCTCCTGCTTTTAGGTTGTACAACTGCAAGAACTGATGCGTTTTTCAGGTGTCAGTTGACTGAGGCAATATAAATGAGCCCAATAACATATCTGAATTCCTACCTTTGAATAAGAAGTGAGAGTAATATTTGAAAGTATTATAAGATTGTTGCATCAAACCAAAGTTGGGATGAACAGCCATTTGCTTGCCAGCATCAATGTTCCATGACTGAGAGATTAACTGGCTGCGGAACTTCAAAATGAGACTGAAGATGCTGTGAATAATGTTCATCACAGGGGTGGCCTTTTCAGTCAACAGTCCTCTAGGGAAAAAAACCAAAACAGACTTTAGTTTTTTGAAGAGCCATTGTTTATTTGAGCGGGTAGAAGGCAGAGAGAATTCTTGGGGTTCCCTCTTTAATCATTTCAAAACAAAACATGGGACCCTACAGGAGTGAATTTATGTAACTCAAGTCCAGTACAGTTTACCTCCTTTTCAAGGTTGCTGATATTTACATACGAAGAGCTCAGTCCTTTATTTTTATGTTGGTGGGATTAAATTTTAAGTGTCATGCTCTAGTTCTTCTTAACTTTGCCCAGGTAATTTGGCATCCGTCGTCATTTCTGCCACTTCCCAATGCCTGAACTGGTTTTTCTGGATGCACCTGTTCTTGTCTGTAACTAACAAGAGATGCCACTTCTAGCGGGACACACACTTTTGACTCCTCCTGTTCACCCTCTTCTCTTCCTCCGTGGTCATTTCTGACCTCTTCTTTTTCTCTATACTCCTTCCTTTCTTACCCCACCACTCCCATATCTACTTACCTCTCAACCCCATTCTTCTTATCCTATTCCTCTTCTCTTTGCTCTCTATCACATCATCTCAGGGCCTCTACAGTTTGGTGTTAGTAACAACTGTAGTGTATGAGGCTCAAAGTGTTAACAGCCTCTTATTCTTAAAGCAAGTAGTACTACTTCCACTACTCATCAACCCTAGTGGTGGTCTTTTTTCAGAGACAATGTCTGTGTACATCAGATGACAACTGCTCTGCCAGGGTATGGTCCTGCAGCCTGAAATTAACTACTCTGCATAGGTATTCAAAATATAAACAATTTATAGAGACAGCCCCGGTGCAATCTTTGAATTTGGATAAGTACATACTATTTATTCAGACAGACAACACTCATTTCCCTAAGTAGTAGGTATTAACTACAAATCATGAACTTCCCTTTCATCACAGCACTAATATTCTGGGTGCTTCTGTTGTACCTATGCAAAGATTTTACAATTTTTTGGGGCTATAATTACTACTTTGTATGTTTGCTGAAATCATTTTATGTGTATACATATATATATATATATATACACACACACACACACGTACACACAAACACTGTGTATGTGTGCTATACCATATTACAAATCCTCTGCTGGTGTAAACTGAAAGAGCTCAGTTGACTTCAGAGAAAAACAGTGAAGTGTTTCTCTGCTTTGCTTACCTGAAAATTGCTTTGTTGAGGTATTCTGCATGTGTTCTGTGAATTTCTTCCAGGTTTCCTACAGAAGACAGTTTGTTTCCAAATTCACACCATGTTACATGCAATATTTGGTTAGCAATGTAACCTTGAATAACTTTAACAAAGTGCTGCATTTCATGTTTATATAGTTGGAGCTGTCGAAATTGTACAGAATTTGATGCAGGACTCACTAATGCTGAAAATAAAAACAGAAAGATATTATTGTTGACACTGCCCAGGCGTTGGGGGAACTGTGACTGTGAGGGAGGGGCCAGAGGCTAGCCTCCGCCCTGCTCACCATACTGCTGGGGAGTTGGGCTGGCTCCTCCGCTAGCCTGTCCTGACCTAACTCCCTGGCAGGAGCTCGGAGGCCAGAGGGACGGGTCCTGCAAGCCGGATGTGGCCCGCGGGCCGTAGTTTGCCCCCCTCTGCCGTAGAGACTGTTCTCATAAAAATCATGGTTGGACAAAACTGTCAGCAGAAATCTGTCTCAAATTCCAAACAAGTTTCCTTGACTACATTTTGACTTTAAGGACCAAAGTACCCGTTTTAAATGGTATGTTTACAATCTATTGTTTGGCACATGGAGCTAAACACGTTTTTATGTAGCATCTTTTCTTATTTATCTTACCAGTACGTTTTAAGTGGAACCAAATATCCCTGAGAGTCCACACCATGTGCTTCAATTGCAGCAAAAAGGAGAAGATCTTGTTGTATTTATTCATGCAGCTCTCAGTAATGACAATGTTCAGAGGCCAATCAACCTAAAAGCATATATAATATATATAAAAAACCAAGTGTCATTAACGTGCCTGTCCATGTCATATTTGATCACTTCAGAATATTTCACAGCCCTTTCAGTCACAGGTACTATAGGCTGCTGAAACATAACTGAATGAATTTATAAATGGCATCATAGAATGACCAGGATGAGCGAACTCTATGAATTCATTTAGATTAGCCTAATTTCTTGACTCTTTTCTTCTGGGAGGTAGTAAATCATCAGTTACTATACATCAAAGAAACATGGAAGCATGGATGCTCAAATGATCATGCTATAAGAGCAAAGTATAACTTGCAAATAATCTTTTCTACATGCTTTCTTACCTTGTACCGTAGCTCCAAGCAATTCAGAGCATCGGGAGCATTGGGTTTGAACATTTCTGGAAGGTACTTGAGTGCAAAAGAAAGATTGGACGCAAGCTGGGTGTCTCCGTGAAGGCTATATTGTAGTGCTTTATTTAAGATAGAATTGAGAACCAGTGGATTCAGAAGTTCACCTGGAGTTTGCCCTGAACCAAGCTTGAAAACAAGAAATCTAAATTCATTACACATATAATTTTTAGAGACAGACAAGTCATGTTCTTGCTTTAAGATAAATTTTTCAAAAGCACTTAAGTGATCTAGGATCCTAAGTCCCATTTTCAAAAGTAGCTTAGGTACAAGTGTTTTATTCATTTTTGAAAATGGGACTTGACTGCTTTTGAAATTTTTACACTTAGTCTTTTGGCTCAGTACCATGATGATCAACATCAGAACAACCTAATTAACAAATTAATGTGACAGAATCAAAATTAATACTGTGAAATAAACCTCTCAATTTTCACCTTTAGAACTTTAAAGCAACTTTAATGTGTTTTCTGACATATGTTTACTAATGAAATTAATATACTTGTTGAAAATCCAAATAAGAACTTGCTAATTCACTTTTCAAAATATAAATATAAAGCCTTAACTGTTGTTATGGAAAATATAAATAGAAGTACATAGCAAAATCAGAATTGCAGGTCTCAAAATGAATACAGAACCAAAAAAAAAAAAAATCATGTTGTTCTAAACATTTCATTTATGTTATCCTGATCCCCCTGCAACTATTAAAATGATAGTACTGAGCATAAGACTCAGATCCAAAACATTTAAGCACAAGCAGTCCCACTGACTTCAGCAGGACTTCTCACATATGCTCAAAGTTAAGCATGTGCTAAAGTGCTTTTCTCGACCGTGACCAAAATGCTCTCAGCTTCTACAGAGTTGGTGTTTTAACTATCCTGTGTCCATGCATGCCCTGATAGCCAGACATAAGCCCAAACCATCCTTCCTGTGACCTTACTCAGGTGGACCTCACCCAGGGACACAGAAATTAGGCATACAAGTGCCACCTCTGCAGAGCAGTCCAACATTCCCCTCCCTAATTCTCCTTCAACAGTGCACTGTAGGATTTTTGAAGTGGGAATGTAGACCAACTTTTCACAGCATGGGCCCCTGCAGGGTGATGGAGGGGAGTGGTGGGACTCAACCAGTGGCAACAGTATCCTCCCAGCAGGGGCCAGAGCAATAGTGCAAACAGTCTAGCCTTTCACAGGACTGAAGGTTTTCTTCCCGGAAGATCTCCAATTTCTGCTGAGTTTAGAGGTCAGACCCCCAAGCCTCCTTTGCAGTCCGCCAAATCCCATCACCCCATTCCTCAGGGAGAATATCAGCAAAATATATTGCACTTACAGAGTTTCTTGGGCCTCATGTATCCCTAAGAGAGGGTGCATTTCGGCTCACGGTCATTAAGGCCTCAGCAGGGCCTCTTTGCTACAGAATTTGCTGCCGTGGCACAAAGGGGTACAAAATGGATAAGGGGAAAAATAGCAGATAGGATTTTAACCCATAACTCTCTACAACCCTTACTCAGGTAGCTTAAAAAAACCCCAATATATGTCAAAACTGGCAACAGTCCTTAATATCACTTTATGAGATATTAGAGGTTCACAGACATCACGCCTATTGCAAATGACCAAATACCAGAGTTATAAAACAAGCCAGCACAAATACCTTCTCAAATAGTAGGTCACTAAGCGACTGAGCAAACTCTCCATCTTCCATTAACAAAAAATGTCGTAGGGCTTCAAAATGCTTCTCTATGTTCAGTTCCACAAAGTAGTAATCGACTATTGCTTTGTTCACAAGGGAAACACTAATAGAAACATAAACTGATAATCACTCTTAAGAACAATTCTTTCCTTACTATTAAAATGCAGTCATGGATATTACTATCAAATTAACATTTCAATACTTAGCATGATGTACAAGCCTGCATGACATTCACATGCACAAGAGAAAATGGGAGGAAACTTATATACAGATAGTATCCAGAATGAGCCAGAACTAAAACCTACCACTACTGAGAACTATAGTTTGACTGGAATTGCCAGCATATCTGAAGATTGGCTATATATAAAGGGCTTTAGTGACACTACATGGACTATAGGACAAATATTAGCAGTAACCTCTCTTTATGAAGCTTTCATCTGGTGGGATCCAGACTGGTTAAGCAAAAGTGTCATGTCTGTATCTTTGGAGAGGTGTGTACTTCACCCAGGCAATACAGGCACCTTTGATGCTAGTCACTGACAGAGAAGAAGAGAGGGCAGGAAATTCAATTCTTGAATCCTGGAACTCTGGGGATAGTCCCGAGACCAGGGAGGACTTTCCCCAAAGGCAGGGGTGGGAGGAAATTATCCTATACCCTATACTTACTAAACTAGATATAAAAACTATTCACAACAAATTTAGTTTACAGGTTATACACTGAAGGACACAATTCCAACCAAAGCCATGCAGCATTAAGAAGGAACTGGAGCAGCATCAACCCGAGCCGCCTATTATACCCTTGGTTGGGAACATGAGGGAAGCTAATGCGCACATGAGAGTCAACGGACACTGCTTTGAAGAACTTCCAGACTCAGGCACATGGCATGCATGTGTACACGTGTGTGGAACAGCACTCTAAAGAGTAATAAGTAGATATTCGTGCAGCTCTGTCTCAAGGGAAAATGACCAGAGGAAAAAAAATAACTGAGTTAATAAAACTGGATTTGTTATTCCTAATTAATACTTACTGAGACACTAGTGGAGCAGTAATAGAGTGTTTCATCAGCACTGGCAGAGATAAAAGCTCACTTAGTTGTACAGCTGTTTCATCTGTTGCTGACTGTACCAAAGGATCCACTGGGAAAGTGTATGACCTGGGTATCACATGATGCAAGAGATGGGAAACTGGCAATTCTGCTAAATTGAAGAATACATATAAAAATTGTAAGATGTTATACTTAAGCTATTTCAGTTAATCTCCTGAAAGTCATTCCAGATTAGAAAAATCAAAAACATGCTACAGTAGACTTCAGATTTTTATGCAAAGAAAAATAGTTTTGTTACTGTACTTAATAATTTTGACAATAAAAATCACCTAAGAACTTTTCTTTATGCTAAACACCTGATTTCTCACTCAACACCATTACATCTTCTTGCTGAACTACCATTTCAAGAGTTCTACTCACACATTAAATCATAGCTGTCTTGGTATTTTTCAAGGCAATACTGGTCTGATAAGGCTTTCAGATAAGCTTGTTCTTTCTTCCACGAATCATCTTCCTTCTCTTTAGTCTCAGAAGCACAAGCCTCAGAAAGTAAAGTTTCTTGAGGTGTAACAGTCAGTGCAATCGATTTTTCAGGTTTCTCTGTCTAAGAGAATGCAGGCAATAACTAACACCTTCTCTCAGAGCCATCATCTCATAAATCCCATGCACAAATGATGTGTTCCTTACCTGTGAACTCTGAGGAAGCTCCAGAAGGAGATCTTTGCAGACATCTTTTGCAATTACTGTAATAACACAAATTGAAACAGTATCAGAAAACCCCCCAAAACCTATGAACATACAAAATACAGCTTACTGCCTATAGTCACTGGATCATATCTCAGACCTGATCATAATTCCAAAAGAATGCAAAAATCTGTAACAAAACCACCATTACAATGCACTTGAAAAACAGGGAACTTTAGGTTCACATGCTTGTGTATATTACACAGTGACACTATTAGCATTAATATATTTAAAGTACTGTCAGAACATTCTTCAATTTCAGAGCGCAAAGTAGCTATTTAAAACACATTAGAATTACAACTGGTCTGCAAAGTTTCAAACCAGTGGAAAATTTTAACATATATTTCACTCTTTTCATGCAGGAGACCAGACCAGATGCAAATTCTCGCCTAAAAATTCTAATAGTGTTTAGCCATATACTCAATGAATTAACTCATAAGTATCCACATAGAACAAACACACTTGATGGTAATTTTGATAAGGTCCTAAAAAACTACTGACCAACTGAATACAGTTTGATTGTCTTACTCTAACCTTCTTGTTTCTCTCTCTCTTCTGTGACGTTTTCTTGCTTTTCACCTTCAACATTAGAATCTGAAAGGACTGGAACACTGTCTGAGGACTGTGATTGGGGTAAGACCTCTTCCTTGCCTTCTGATGATTTATCATCTCTTTTACTTTCATCAGTGGGAGAAAATTCTCCATTGTACAGAAATGTTTGAACTGTAGAGTCTGATGAGTGACCAGAGATGGTTTTATTATGAGGTATCGGATCACTTTCTGTGGATGGAGACCACTCCCCTATTTTAATGTTTGACTGAGATGCATGGCCAAAAGGGCTCCAACGAGGCTTTGAAAGCTCACTATCTGAAACTAGCTCTCCCATTTTAATGTGTGATTGTGAAGCATGTCCATGGATATTCCAGCGAGGTCTAGATGTTACAACCTCAGACACATTATCTCCAATCTTGATATTGGCATCAGATGCATGGCCATGGATGCTCCACCGAGGTCTAGACGGTACAACCTCAGACACATTATCCCCGATCTTGATATTGGCATCAGATGCATGACCATGGATGTTCCACCGAGGCTTTGTAGGCTCTATGTTTGACATGTATTCGCCAATCTTAATATTAGCTTCCGAGGCATGTCCATGAATATTCCATCTGGGCCTTGAGGGCTCTACCTCTGACGTATATTCCCCAATGTTAATATGAGCTGTAGAAACATGCCCATGAATATTCCAGCGAGGCCGACTAGATTCAACTTCAGAGGTATATTCCCCAATCTTTATGTGTGAATCTGAAGAATGTCCATATGGATTTGAATGTGACTGGGAAGTCTCTGCATGAGGCACATATTCTCCTACATTAATGTTGGCATTGGATACATGTCCATGAATATTCCACTGAGGTCTCCTACTCTCCATAAACACATTTTCTCCAACTTTGCCATGTTCTTGTGAAACAGCAGCTGGCCTGAGAATTGTATTAAAATCATATTCACTTTGCTGATGTAACTGTGTATTGCCTTCTCCTTGCAATGCTCCTATCAAAAGAGGCTGACTTTCACTTATTTGAGTAGTTTCAGGAAGTTTTGAGCTAATACTTTGAAATGCTTCATCTAGTAAAGATCCGTCATCTAGTAAAGTGCCAATGGCAGCAGGTTGTTCTTCCTGTGATTCTGGTAGGAAATCCTCAATATTTAGACTGGATTCAGGAAGAGAATTAGCACTCTGTGATGGATCCCATGTTTGTTCTGTACTTAGTAGCTGGGATTCAGTTCCTGCTGCAGCAGGCTCAGAATGTTGGTTAATGTGAGTATTTACTGACTGGGGCAAAGCGAATTGTTTATCAGCAGAAGTAACACTTTTCAGTCCAGATTCAGAATCACCTCTGACAACATTATTGTCAGAATGCACAGGTTCCACAGTAGTTACCTAAAATATAAATAATTATTGCATTCTTCAGCCATTTACATACAGTTGGTATGTATTTTAAACAATTTTTCCAGATCAAGATTTTATTTCCAGTCCCCCCTTTTATTCCCAGCACCATAATACTGTAATACTCATTCACATTTCTGCCATGGTGACTCTTCTGTTTAGTGATGAGAGATTTACAAAACTCACATTAGGAAACTTGGAATTGTCATGCAGTGCTTCTGTCAGAAAATAAACCAACCTGAGAGCTTGATTCTTCTACAACAGCATCCATAATTGAGACTATTTGGCACTGCTTATGCGGAATAATGTCTAATTTTCTCCTACACTTCCCATCAGGAAGTTTTTCAAGCATCTCCTAAAAATCAAAATAGCAAAACCAAAGAGCTTTTAAATGTATGAAATCTTAAAATACTACAAATGATATTTCTTATAAAAATGTAGAAGATACCTCAATGTGTTTTTGATCTTCTAATAGAAAATTGAGACGGGCTGTTTCCAGTTTGTGCCGCTGGATTTTCCATAAAGCTCTTTGCTCCCTACGGGCTGCATCATCAGAAAGTTTGCTATAATGGTCAATTAATTCTTGCCTGAAGGATAGTAAAGATACTATGTTACAGACACTCCACCTGCGTATTTTTCGTCTTGCACTTTGTATATTGAGACCATATGCTGGTGTAGAAGAGCAAGAAAATGATAGCTCTCTCAGACTATATATTTTTAAAATTAAAAACCAGAGGTTTCATCCACAATACAGAATCCAGTTGAGAAAATGTAATGAAAAGAGGATGGTATTTTTTTTGTCAGTAAGTTTTTGTAGAACCATGTTATTAGGACACTAATTTTTCATAACAAATGTGCTTAAATGTATGATAGAAAACAAAGACAAATTACAATTAGCTGTATATATTGATGAGCAATGTCAAAGCTTGTAATAGCTATAATTACTATGCAGAACTTACATCAATTATAATTAAGGCTATGTTTTAGTCACAGGTATTTTTAGTAAAAGTCATGGACAGGTCACAGGTAGTAAACAAAAATTCACAGCCCATGACCTGTCCATGGCTTGTACTATATACCCCTGACTAAAACTTGGGCGGCCCAGGATCCCGCTGGATCCAAAAAAACCCAAATAGCATTCACCAGTGTATAAACTGTGGCTCTGACCACGCAATCAGAACCACTTGGGTGGACCTTAGGCCCAAGCAGAGCCCCACTGAAGTAAGAACGGGGTCCATGTAGACTCAGAGGAAAGTATTATAACCCACATTTAACATCAGCAGTAAAACAAAAAAAAAAAGTCTATATTAATTCCCATATATCAGTTTTTAATCTGCTCTGACACATCCGATTCTTTTGCTGTGGGGGCAGCTTTTGATCACAAATTTTGTTGTTTTAAGTTTTTCTAAAGCCATGATTATGACAAAAAACAACCTGGATGTCATAGGTGTAGACTGTCTGTTCTCTAGAGCATTGCTAGGATTCCAAAATGAAGAGCAATTTTTTGTTTTTTAAAGCTAGACCTTACGGGAAAATGTGATCTGAAACCTTAGGAATACTAACCACAAATATTGTTTAATACATTACCTTGCCTTTTTTTCCAGTTCCTCTTCTAAGGCTTTCAGTCTTTTCTCTCTTTCCCTGAGCTCTCGGGCATAGCTGAAATCATCATCAATCTCTTCCTGTTTCATCGTAAGTCGACGCTACATAAACATTCAGAACTCTTTAAAAAAATCACTCTCAACACCAACCCAGTCAGATAGATATACACATTTTAAAGAGCTTTTTAAACTGCATATCATTAGGTGATTTCAGAATGTGCAGCAGACCCCTTATTTTAGAAAATAATTGGGGATTAAGGAGGTCATAAAACTGAACATTTCAAAATTACAGTTGGTACGGTGCATAAACTGAAGTATGGTCCACTGCATTACTGTCTTCTCCTTCAAACCACTGCAAGGTGAGTTCCAATGCACTGAAAACATCAGAATGTGAAGGGTTGTTGCCTTTTTCTTCACAGACATCACTATTACATTATTTTTCCCTCCCTTCAGGAAAAATCGTTTGTATAATTGGTCGTTTCTAAGATTAGATTTCATAATAATTGATGTTTCCCTGTAAAACTGGAATTTCTCTTTGTTTTTCCTTTAGCAAATAATGTAATTCTCAATGCTATCACACCACAGAAATACCTCTTGATCTTTTGCAAACTGTTCTTTTAATTTCTGAAACTGTTCCCGTTTCCTTGCATCCAATGTCATTCTTTCTGATATTTGCTGATCTGTATTTAAATTAAAAATAGTTACTTTACAAAAACATACTGAAAAAACAAACAAAAAAAATCACTAGATGAAAACCTCACTGAAACTTACCATTAATGGCTTTTAGTACTTTACTAGCTGTTTCTCGAGCATGAACAATCAACTCCTGTTTCGCAATCTCCATGCGCAAATCCTAGGAGATAAATATATATAGTTTTATTATGCTTTTCAAACATGAAGAGATAGTGTTGCAATTTAAAGTGTACAATTTCATTCCAAGTACACATAGCAATAATGTCCTAAGGTAGCTGGCTTCCAGGATTTATAGCCACTTAATAAATGGGACACTTAATTAGACAAATCACTGAATGTAAAATCTAAGGTTATACTAAAATTTATTAACACAATGATCTGTGCATAGTTCATAGTAATGAAGTTCTACTAAAACAATTATCCATGCAAATTATTAAAAACTTGACAAATGGAACAATCTGATTAGTTAATAAACAAGTTAGACTCTGATAGTGTACTAGTTTGGTCTTGATTACCTTTCCCTAATAGATTAAAGCAGATGCAACAAACTCCTGGTGAAACATCCTCCAAAACTATTTCCAAAAATCATGAAAATGTCAACAATAATGGCATGCCAGTTAAATAAAAAGAAGGAAGTAATTATGTTAGGTTCTCCCCCCACCCCCACCCAAGACAGCAATACTAAGCAAGCAGACCACCACAGGAAGACGATAATCATGAATGTCAGTACTTTTACTTATACAATAAAATTAGAAATCTGAGCTTTCTTTAAATATGCTAATGATATAAAATTCATTCTTCTTTAATAGTCATTTACCTTTTCTTCCTTGCTAATAGAACTGTAACGGGCAATTCTTTCCATTCGACCCACATATACTGCACAGTCTCTCTCAATCTCTTTCAGCTCCTCAAGGGAAAAAACAACAGAAATCCGAGGAACGGGGATATCTGACCAGCATATGTAATGCTACAAATAAGAAATATTATACAGTTAAATAGTGGGGAAAATAGTCTGTGAATTTTAAATGACTAATCAGGCTTTATGATTGCATATGCATATATTAACTGTTTGAGATACTTCCTATGAGGAGTCTTGTTCTGAGAGATTCTGCAGATGTTTAAATATCTATTTTTAATCATATTACATTCTTGAATAGCTTATGGCATTATGTGTCCAATAATGGCCACTGCTTGCCTTTAGGTACAACAAGAACATCCAGATATTAAAATGGAACTGATATAACAGGATCATGTTTCTATACCCTGTGACTGAGACCTGCAAGGTACATAAAGACAAAAGATCTTAGAAATCAGATGAAAGGATCTAAGTGTAAATTAAAGTGAACTTTAAATGTATTATTTCAAGCATTCTTCCTATGACAAACATCTGTTTTTCAAAAAATGTATACAGTGGAACTTTATAGTGTGTCTGAATAAGGGTACAACAAAAAAAGTCAAAATAACAGGGGGAGAAAGTATGATCTCCAGATTAGCTAAACTCAGCTCTTTAGGGAAAGGAGGCCCTCTCGTTTGGTCAATATTGTCTGGGTGTTGGAGAACATTAGCTTGAGGGCCTAAAACATTCAGAGTTTATACAAAGGAAAATATGAAACCTAAAGTTGTATAAAAAGTACTTTAAACTTGCTTCTGCACATTCATAGTTTGTCAATTTGATATCAACATCTAGGTTACACTGGAATACTGAGGTCATGAATACTTGAATGTAAAGAGCTAAATAACATTCTTCAACATCCATTCTTGGCAGGGCCACTAATCAATAAAAGCATACATTTATTTGCCACAGAGCTAGTCAACATATGCTAAGAATTTGTTTTTGTGGCGCAATGTGAAAGAACCAAGCAAGTACTTGCCCTGGGACAACACAATTTCAGTAAGTTTATGGTTTTCCCACAAATGTATACATCATTGGCAATATGCTTCAGAAACACAGGGACACAGTCTTCTACTTCTTTTGAAATCAAAATATATCCATGAGTCCAGTAATGTTTATCTATAGATCAAAGACAAGACAAATCAAAGTATATTGTATTTAATAAAGATAACAAGAATGTAAACTGAAAAAACTAGAAGTTCTACATATATGTACTGTACCTCTGAAGCTAAGATAATCCTCATTCACTTGAATCATGAATTCACCATAAATATCCCTGAATACACCACTGTACACCCAATCATAGATAAACCTAAAAAATGAAGATTATTAAACAGAGTTAAGTCCCTCTTTCCTTTTTAAAATTTATTTTGAACCAATACACACAACAGATGATTTTCTTTGACATATATATCTCAATCTGTATGTATGCACATGTGTGAGTGCAAGCACATACCGCAAATATTAAAATCAGCAACAGATGTGTCAAAAAGTGATGACAAAAAGGTAAATCTTTAAGTCATGTTGAGGATAAATATAAAAGTTAAGCATAATCACATCAATAGTTTACTCCTCCAAAATATAAAACCTTATTTTGGCATAATAAGCATCTTTTTCAGAGAATCTTAACTGCAAACATTTAGTTTAAAATCATTCTAATTCGAGTAACAATCTTTTTTTTACTGATCTGGACATATATAAAAACCTTTGCACTCTCATTATGATAGAATACATTTTTATGGGGAAGAGGGTAGGAAGAAAGAATTTTAATTAGATGCAACTTGTTTAGAAGGAGAAGAGAGGCTATAGAACTCCAGAACACAAATTCAGACAATTTTTCCTTTGAGCTTCAGCAGCTTTTGATATATCTGGAGAAACGTGAACTATTATTTTGGGATAAAATATTCCTTTTTTTCCATATATTTATAACAACAAACACTCTCTTGACCCCAGTGTGATGCAAAGTATATACAGAGGAAACAAAATTATTGTAAGTTACAGATACTGAGACTCAGGGTCCCATAGCAGCATCAGCCCAGTCCTTCTTTTCTACTGGTTACTGTAGAGATCTAATGCCTAGGAACAGACTGGTACTGTAAACAGAAAAATGTATCCATAGCAACCACAGTTCAACTTTAACCTAATTAAAAATAAGACCTTTTGTGTATTAATATCCTTATATTTTTATGATTTATAACAGCAACAACTTCCAGGTTGTACATTTCCTGGAAGTTACTGAATTAATGACTGGGTTAACATCCTCAAGACAGCCATTAGCTGGCAGGAAATGACCTCTATGGCAATCATTATTGCTTAAACAATTGATGTTCTCATAGTGACTTGTTACAAACACATTTAGACCTTAATCCTGCAAATTTTTATGCATGTACTTATAACTTTACTGTCCAAATCCTGCAACAAAACACAAAAGATTCATCAGTCTGCCAATGTGTAAGTTGCAGAACCAAAGCCATAATTAAGTATTTCAACAGGTTTACAGCCGAGAAGGTCTGAGGGCCAAACTTTGACTGGGAAACTGAACATACGGAAAGGGTGGCAGTGGTAGGAGTTTTCAGTTCAGAATATCTTGAGTTTGTTTTGTCCTGTTTAATTTTATTATACTTACCACATTATTATTGGTTATTTTTTAAATTACTATTGTAGTTCCTAAAAATGTCTAATATTTTATATACTCCTTAGCATCTCTATAGAAGTAGATAAGCAATTTCCAAAGTTGTGTGGATATTGATTATATCCAAGGGACTCTATTAAAGATAACATCTTCTTACTCAACAGCTATGCTAATGTTAGTGATATAAAAGATGTTTTTACTACTTTTGAACCGCTATTAACACTGAAGAGCCATGAGAGTGAGGTGGGATCTCTCCTGGTTGTGTGTTCAATTAAGTATCAGCTGCAGGATCTTTATTACTGGTGGTGGTGATGTACCATAAGGAAAGAAACTGAACCCTGGTTGAGTCTCAGATCCCTGAATGAATTTGCTGGGTTGGCAGTTAGGAAAAAAATATCCTTTTATCTGTTTAAAAAAAAAAAAGTTTTGATACAAAGTCACTGGGAAGCAAATAGGGAACCATACAATGCTATTTTTGCAGTCACTTTTCAGAGACGAACCACACCTTAAATCATTAAAAATAATTCACCTCCACTCTGAAAATCTTCAAGCTAATGGTCTGCCCTATATAAACTAAACCAGTCTAGTTATCCACTTTTTCAGAGTGGTTATTACATTTAAAAATGTCCAAATGGAAAACCAGTAGGTTATTATTACAGAGCCACTGCTAAGCACAATTAAAAAACAAAACAGTCTGCAACCCACCTGGTATATGGTTCACAGCTGGTTTTTAACAATGACAGAAGAACTGGGTAATGTTCATTACTACAGTTATTGAGAGCCTCTTTGTACAGGTATGAAAGCAATCTTACTCCCTGAAATGATAAACAACAACTAAATTTCAAAACAGTAAAATCCATTGTACTATTACTAAAAAAAAAGATTAATAATATACACATCTTTACATCCATTTATTAGACAGAGACAATTTGTTCATGGCTCAGTCTGGATAAAACTTAAATGATATTGGTGGGATGGGTCAATAACAACCAGAGAAAATGGTAGAGATGACATATGCCCCTTCAACTGACAAAGCTTTATTGGAATCTTCAGGATTCTTTTTGGATCCTGAATTGCTTCTGGATACCCAGATAACAACTGTAGCCATGCATCTGATGAAGTGGGTATTCACCCACGAAAGCTCAAGCTCTAAAACGTCCGTTAGTCTATAAGGTGCCACAGGATTCTTTGCTGCTTTAACTGTAGCCATGAGTACTTTTCTCATCTTTACTTGAACACGAGATTGTAATCCTACCTACTAGATGTACACCTTACCATCACTGTCCCTGCATTTACCACCTCTATATACTGAATTTCGGCAATACTCTATGTACACCTTTACCATAGAAACTTAGATAGTGTAAACAGCCCACGTACATAGCAGAGTTTCAAGCACAGAGCATATTACACCAGTGCTCGATAGACTGCACTACCCTCCAACCATTATCTAGGGACAATTCAAGGGGTTGATTTTGAACTCTAACAAAAGGCTTTAATTTAGGTCCTGAATATCTGAGGGTCCATGTTTTTTGAGCCTTACCTCATCCATTGAAATCACTAGGGCATTCCCATTTGAAAGCCACAGATGCTGAAGTTCACACTTCCCCTTTGGTCTCACTGAGCCTGTATGTTCACTTTCAGGTTTTATCTATTTACTGAAGCTTTTCAGAGGGGCAAAACTAAATAGGAAAGATTGTAGCAGGCTGTCTTCTGTTGAGCATTGCTTTTAATGCTTGGATTATTTTGTTAATACAATATACAGTTTTAAATATTTTTCTGTGTTATATTATAAAAGTGCTTTTATTGTATACCCACTTACAGAACAGTGACGGACATCCAACATTAATTTAACAATTTATAATCGTATATGAATTCTCTCTCTCATTTAATGCAACACTTACGTGGAATTTTCAACAGCATTCAGCACTGATCTTGTAGTGTTCTTTGCTAAAACTCCCACTGACTTCATTGGGAGCAGAGGTCAACACTGATCATTTAAAAAAACCTGCTCAATTGTATTTGAAGCTGATATATTGATATTAACACTAAAACAATAGGTTTCCAAAAAAGATCAATAATCACCGTAGGAAATGAAGCACCAGCACCTCTGCTGATCCCCAATACAGTTGTTCCTATGCCACAGAGCTCAGCTAAATACCTAAACAAAAAAATTACATTTATGTAACATCTTTCAGACAGAAGTATCCCAGGGCATTTACAGTGATCAATGAAATGTGCCACACTTGGGTGCCATGAGGCTATCATTCTGCAGCATCAAACTATAACAGGTGTAGGGAGGAGAGGTGGAGAACATTTCTCCAATTCAAGCTATAGAAAATATTTAGATAAGCAGACTGTGACTCTAGTTGGAATTTGGCCAGGCCTCTAGGATTATTTATACTAACGTTATATAGTTTATCAGTCCTTGTATATCCTTACTCACTTCACCTCCTTGTGCCATAATTTCCCCATCTGTAAAAAGTGGGGCTATATAATAGGAGCTTATTTGTAAAGTGCTTTGAGATCTACCGATGAAAAAGACTCTGTAAGAGCTATGTCGTATTATTACTAAATTCCAGAGGCTGGTGGTCAAGAATTTTTTCTGTGAAAATATTATGAAGTGAACACCAAAGATTGAATAAGAAGGCTTCCCTAGTAGTGTATTTTTAGTGTTCATAAAGAAGAGAATGGATTTCATTTTTTCAGTCCTACAATGCTTTCATATTATAATATTACCTTAACTGTCGTCCTAATTTTCTGAAGAGAAAACTGATTGTTAGAAGGCTTAAAGTGGGAGGTGTTGACAAAACACATGCTCGATAATACTGAAGGTACTTCCTCAATCCACTTGTGAATGCCTAATAGAAGAAAAAACATTGACAACACCCTGCTGTTAAAACTGTTCGTGCTCAGTTTACATTCACACTGATTACAGTACATCAACATGAAAACACATTCCTGCATTCTAATTTGGGTATGTTACCCTAAAAACAAAAACAAAAAGTCCAGTTTCAATGGCAAGACAAGAAAAGATGTGTATTTGAAAGATAATATTTTTTTTCCTTTTCGTGCATATGGACAAGTAAATTATACGGAGTATTTAAAAAGAGAATATATCAAAATTAGGTCATTTTTATTTTCATAGTTGTAATAGGGTATTACAAACAAAGAAGATTTCCTTTGACCTTCTGGTTAAAAAATAATACTTATTTGACAACAACAAAATTAATTACACTTCACCATGCACAGAAGATTCAGCACATTGCTTAATCCAAGTCACATTTGGAGAACTAATATCTACAAGGAAGCAGTAAGCCACTTCAAACTGATATAATTTAATAAAAGGTATTAAAGTGGACTGTTTCATTCATTTTATTTTTTTGACATCGTGAAGTGCATTTACATTTACCAAAAAGAGCTGTATTTTTAATATATTTACTATACAAATATTTAGCAATACTGCAGAACCTTTACTTTCCAATAAAACAGCAAGTCAAGATCATTCCTCTACAGGAAGAATAAACACACTATTGAGCAGGCTATCACCATTCAAGTATATTACCTGAAATACAAGTCCTTTGTTGTACAAGGAGTCTAAGACTGGCTGAAGAGAGAAGCGACTCAATCGTGTGTAATATGTTCCATATTCAGCAACTTCTGACAGGAGATTGTTCATGCTCTCAGGTGATGTTCCAGATACATATATCCCCTGCTTTATCACAAATGTCTGAGCAGCCTGGAATAGTGCAGAAAGAGAGAGAATACCACTTAGTTATTTCAGAACTATATATTCAGTGCAATGTAATTACACAACCTCACCCCCAACTGCCTGAAAACAAACACCCTCATAAAACAAAGGCACACAGATTTACAGTTTAAATATTATGGTGACTGGAGTTAAATACCTAAGACAAAATGATAAACAGATATAAAAAGGTAGCACAATTTTAGAAGGAAAATTAAATCATAATTATTTTAAGGTGCATACAAAAATTCTTGTTAATCTTTTAACCAAACAGTTCTCTGTACATTATTTTCATCACTTTAATGTATTCACAGAATCCATTAATTTACTTCCTCGCACATTTTCTTGTGCAGATCTCTGAAGACTTTTTTGGGACATTTAAACTGCAGTAAAAAAGAGGTATCTGATTATTTTAAGTTATACTAATAGGAGTCACAAAACTTCAAATGCAAAAAAAAAATGTATTTCTCTTACAAAAATCTCTACCAAAAATCATGAAATCTGATGTGACTGAACATGATCATTCTTAGAAAGTTTTTCATACCTGATTAAGTGAAAATGTAGCCGATACCACACCAATAAGGACATTCAAAACATCTTTAACCAGTTCAAATTCTTTCATTAGCACAAGCTGTGGAAGCTGGAGAATGGTATTACTAAACAGTTCTAATTCCCCTTCTCGAAGCCTATAAAATTTGTCAAAAGCCTCTCTTCCAGCTTCAGTAAGATATGGTTCCTCTTTTTTACCAGGTGGACTGTGTCAGAAAAAATATAAAAACAAGAGAAGCCAAGAATAAATTAACTGCTTTCCTTTAAAATAAAGACATTTCAGAACTTTACACAGTCATTAAAATGTTTTACCCCAGTGGATTATCTGCAATGCAACATTTGCATAAGGAAGCTGTGTGGACAACTGTCAAAAGCATGCAGGAAATAGCATTCTTGAAGAAAGCGATAGATGTATTTGACCTCAAGATCCTGTCTGCACCAGCTCCTGACAGGAAAAGTGAAAAGACCAGGTTGGGCTCCCAAAGAGGACAGGAAGGAGACCACCACTGCTTACACAAAATTATCTATACAAATTAACTGCTGAAGTTACAATAATGCTTGTTAAAATAGTAAGTGAAGTTCTGCAGCACAAGTGTTAAAAACGCTAGGCAACTGCCAAGAGCTAATTCTGAACTACAACCTAAAAATCTCCCCACTACCAACTCATTCTTAATTATGATAATTTTTACAGCACCAGATGTGTTCTAAAGAATTTACAAAACAAACAGAAAGGCATGTCCCTGCATAAAAGAACCTGAAATCCAAACACAGAACCAAAACATACAAAATACTGTTCATATATTACACACAGCTTCCAGTAAAATCTTAATTATAAAAAGAACAGGAGTACTTGTGGCACCTTAGAGACTAACAAATTTATTTGAGCATAAGCTTTCATGAGCTACAGCCCATTTCATCGGACGCATAGAATGGAACATATAGTGAGGAGATATATATACATACAGAGAACATGAAAAGGTGGGAGTTGCCCAACCAACTCTAAGAGGCTAATTAATTAAGATGAACTGTTGTCAGTTTCCCCCATCAGCAAAATGAGGACAATATTTATTTAACTTGTGGTTGATGTTTGGTAATTGCTTTGAAGAGGAAAAGGGATCCTATAAGCTTCAAGTACTTGTATTAACATATGCAAATCCCCTCCCCCGCTTAGAACAAGAATAGCTGATCATAAAATGAGAAATACTCCCTCTACCTAAAGTGTTATTGATTTCTATTATGGTAGCACCCACTGCGTGCTAGTCTGTCTCACACACAGTCCATGCCACTAAAAACTCAAAATCTAAATGGCAGCAGGGAAAACTGTCACACCCCTTGAAAAATGCCATAGAGCACTACACTGCCAACCGGCAAAAACATAGCTCGGTGGGAAAAAAAATAAGCTTCTGAGCCTCAAGATATTGAACTCCATGTTCCAAATCAGATGGTATATTCTTTTGTTTGTTCTAAGTAAGGTCACTTCCAACTAAAATACATACAAACCATACATAAGCATGCAATTATTTTGCATCTTAACATCAGACACATACCATCCAATTCTTTCCCAGCATCTTCGTTTGCTGGGTCCATAAGTAAGTACGGCATCCCAGAGGTCTATGTCTGGAGTATTGCTGGGTTCCGATTGAGAATCAGGAGTCAGATTGGATGCTGATTGGAATCCCTCATCTTCTGATTGATCTATACTTTGAGGAACCTGTAAATAACCATGAGAGTTCGAATTTTACACATATATGCAACATTTATTGAAGAAAATTATGCTAATCCCATTTAATTGCTGGCCTCAATTTAACAATTAATCAAAGATGCTCATTTTAAGCACTTGGGCTTTATTATTTATACAAACTGAAACTTTGTTAATTGTAACAAAAACAATAAAATCCACTTCAATTTCTGACAAGCCCCCTTTTTTTTTTTTTTTGGCAGCCAATGGAATAATCAAACTAAGATATTAACAATTTGTTAGTACCACAAGTGGAAATATTTTACTCTGAATATAACGTCAGTTCAAAAAGTAGGTGTCAAATAATACATAATGCTCCAGAACAATAAATCTGTTTAGTTTTTCTTTTTCACAAAATAAGTGACTTAGGCCCTGACCCACAAATTCTTACACATGTGATTAAAGTGTCCATGACCAGTTCCATTGTTTTCACTGGGACTACTCATGTGCATAAAATCAGGCACGTCTTTGCAGGATCAAGGCCTCTAAACATCCCAATCATGGAACTCCCACTGACTTTGTTGGGAGCTTGGTGTGCAGTGTAATACCTCAAGTCTGTGTAATAGGTCAAATTGAATGGATGCAAGTTGCTCGTAAGAACATTTAGCACAGTGTTTTTTTTCCCAGCTGAGAGAAGGGGTACAGGTATGTAAAGAAAAAGGGTTGCTTCCCTGACCCAGGATCTGACTCACCCCTTCAACTACAATGTGCACCCACAGCTACAGGTGAAGTGGCATGCAGCTCCTTTAAGCATACCATCATTCCTTCCATGTTCCCGTCGTAAACCCTAATGAAAGCTGAATCTGAAATTCCTGTGTATAGGGCTGCAGATTCAGACAGCAACCTGCTAGCCCAGTGGTGGGCAACCTGTGGCCCCTTCAGGGTAACCCACTGGTGGGCCACGAGGCAGTTTGTTTACATTTGCACGGCTGCCTGCAGCTCCCAGTGCCCGCAGTTCGCTCTCCTCGACCAATGGGAGCTGCGAGAAGCGGCGGCCAGCACGTCCCTGCGGCCCACGCCGCTTCCTGCAGCTCCCTCCACTGTGCTAGCCCATGCCTCTGCTCCCACCAAACTTAGCTCAGTAGCAAAAGCATACACTGCCTAGGCGAAAGAAACTGCTACTGGACCAACTTCATTCTAAGTAGCACGTAGCCTTCTCTGTTAAATGGGAAAATTACAGGGGCAACAATAGAACAAGAGGAAAAAAGAAAGGTTAAAAACAGAAAAAGAAAAAGATACTCATCCACAGGGGGGAAAAAAAGAACAAATCTGTTAATCTAGCTTCTTCTGCAGTGCCTATCAGTGCTATATAACAATACAGGACAAAGAGAAAAACAATAGCAAAAAAAAGAAACTATGCTTAGTGTGGGGGGGTGGAAGGGGAGCTGCATTAATCCATCTCAAGAAGAGCTCCAATTAAAAAAAGCTTAAATTACTTATTTTATATACAAGTAGACTTTGACAGCAAAATGATCATAAACGAGACACTAGAAGAGATATGTACAGAGGGATGCTCACGTGTAAATTAAATATTATGAGCAGGGAAAGATGTATGCAAATGTTTTAATCCACACCTTTGTAATGTTGATACTACTACAAGAAATGGCTGTTTATTAAAAAAAAAAAAAAAAAAAAAGTTTCAAAAAGGCATATTGGAAGTATGTATATACTCTGAAGTAAAATAATAAGTCTAGTGAAAATAAAGACATCATACTTTAATCGCAAGTCCAGACAAATCCGCACTGTCAGGTACTGGTGGCAGATCCAATCTGATGTCCATGTCATATGTACGGCTATGGACAAGAGCACCAAAGAGTGAGACACGTGTTTCCTTCTCAAACTTGTCACCAACAGGGTAGTTCTGTGAAAATAATCTGATGGCAGGAAGTCCTGTACCAGGTGCAGCTTCCATTATCTGAACTGTCTTTTGAATTGTGTCATTAAACTGATACTCTTCATTTGTAATTAAAGTCTGTATATCAGCTTCAAATACACTCACATCATAATAATCATAACCCTGATATTTAACATTTCTCCCAACATACTTGTTGTTCAGAAAATAGTCCTTTTTTTGTGAAAGAAGTTGAGGAGGACCCGTTCCTACAAGCTGTACTAGAAGATCCAGAATAGAATTAATTTCTGTAAATGGTAAGCAATCAGATGTTTCCAGTTCCTCCACGAGTTTCTCCAGCCTATCAGCTTGAGCGCCCATTCCACCAACTCTCAAGTTGAAAGAGAGCATTAAAATTTTGTTTTTCACTGGAAGTCTGGAAATGTTTGACTGCACCTTACGTGCCTCCTCCTGAAAAAGATTCATGAACAGGGCATTATATGCAACCCTTTTTAGATTTTGCTTAGCCCTTTTCTTGCTGATCTTTTGTCTGCCCAGGTGGACCTTCCATGACAAACCTGTCATGTGTGCTTCACACAAGTCACTAAACAGCTGTGTAATACTCTCCATTTCAACACAAATGAGTGGTAAGGTCAATTCATCACAAATACAACTCTAACTTTGATCTTTGATTCCATTTCAAAACCTGGAAAATACAAAGAAAAAGAAAAGAGACATTAGTGACTAATTACACACGTAGAACCTCTGTAAGTATGTGTTAATGTACTTAAATTTAAAATACAGTTAGCCCAATATGTGCAGTGTTACAGATGAAATCAACCTGCTACATCATAACCTCTGTTTCATTTTATATATACATATATAAACAAACACCCTAATTTTGATCTCACACTTTTTTTAAAAGGACAGGTTACACCATAGAGAAAAAGCCTGCCGTGGTACCTGAATGAACACAGGTTACGTGGTACCTGAATGAACACAGGTTACCATGTGAGAGGAGTGTTTCGCTGTCAAGCACTAACACATCCAAGTGTCTTGTCAATACTAACTTTTTTCAAGATATTTCCCACTAACAACTTGATTAACAAAAATAACTTTAAGCTATAATTTATACTATGCATTCAAACAATACAGTGTAAAAACGGTGTGAGATCAAAATTATTCTGGTGATAATAATAGCTTGAGCGCTAGAGTAGACAGGGAACGTAGTCAAGAGCTGCTAAAAGTAGGGGCAGTGCGTAGTCCACCCTGTCCCCTGGGGCACACACACAGGTAAAAACATCAGTGCCTAGTCCACCCTGTCCCCATTGCTCCCACCAAAAATTGTGCCCCTTCAAAACATGTAGTGACTGTAACCTGCCCCGGGCGAGCAAGGCCACACTCACTCAGTGAATGGGGTGACCCCCCCCCCCCATACGCGGGGCAGCCCCCAGCCTCTCCCGCCAGGCCTGGGGCAGCCCATCCCAGTGCCCAGGGGTAGATCCCCCAGCCCCTACCCCGCGCTGAGTAGCCCCAGGCGCCTCTCAGGGCCGCTCGCTCCCGCGGGCCCACCGGCCGCGCCAGCCCGAGAGCAGCCACCGGCCCCG
>NC_133769.1:41146428-41174375 GCF_003597395.2 Chelonoidis abingdonii
GGGAATGAAGAGGATTAATTCAGTTCAGTGGCAGGTTTGTCTGTGGGTGACACTGTTACTGCAGTGGGTGTTTAAAGCCGAGCTCACCCAAGGGAGGAGGAAGGGGCTGTATGGCTGAGGACAGCAGGAGTTAGGGGAGCTGACAAGTAGCTGGTTACAAGGCTTATCAGACATGCACAGGAGGCGGGAGGCATTCTCCAGGGGTGGAGGGGTGAGTGGGGAAGGGTAGCGGGGGGAGCTGCTGGTACCTCTCCCCACTGGAGGGAGCCGTTCCTGAGCCCTCCTCCAGGCTCCAGCAGCTGCTGCTCTTCCCCTGCCCCAAATGGCCGAGGCTGGTTACTGAAGATAACCGGACCTAGTGTCCAGTCAGCAGTGCTAACCAGACATTCAACCAGACTTTCCCATCAAAAACTGTACCCCAGGCAACGCTACTCTAGCATGGCAGTGAGGAGTACGGGCCACTGGCTGCAGGGAGATGGGAGATTACTCTGCAGCACCATCCACAGACACAGAGGCTACACCCAACCCTGACACAGTGCAAGTGCCGGGTTTGCCCCAGAAACACCACAGGGTCCTGCCCCTCTGCACCAGGTGTGGGTAGACAGGCTCAGCCTGGTAGGATCCAAGTGTGGAGACTCCCAGGTGTGGGGGAGAGGGTTCTGTATGGGGCAATCGATGCAGGCAGCTCAGTAGGGTTGCCAACTCTCCCAGATTGGCCAGGAGCCTCCCACAATCAGAATCGATCTCCTGGTGGCTACTGAAACCAATCTGGGAGATTTTAATAGGCCACTAAAAGTCAGATCCTAAGCACAGCGGGATTAAGGCAGGCTCCTTACCTGCATGGCTCTCAGAAGCGACCGGCATGTCCCTCTGTCTCCTAGACACAAAGGTGGCCAGGGGGTCTCTTTTTGCTACCTTCACCCCGAGTCCCAACTCTGCAGCTCCCATTGGCCAGGAACCACAGCCAATGGGAGCTGCGGAGGCGGTGCCTGCAGGCAGGGGCAGTGCACAGAGCCCTCTAGCCACCCCTGACTCTAGGTGCCGGACATGCCAGTCGCTTCCAGGAGCTGCCTGAGGTAAGTGTTGCCGAGACAAAGCCCGCACCTCTCGCCCTCTCCTTTACCGCAACCCCCTGCCCACCCTAAAGCCCTCTCCCACATCCAAACTCCTTCCCAGAGCACACACCCCATCCTGCACACCAACACTCTGCCCCAGGCTCAGCCTGGAGTCCCCTCCCACATGCCGTACCCCTCAGCCCTAGGCCAGAGCCCACACCCCCTTCCACACCCAACCTCCTGCCCGGTGAAAGGGAGTGTGGGTGGGGGACAGCAAGTGATGTGATGGAGTATGGGTGGCGGGGCCTTGGAGAAGGAATGGGGCAGGGCTGTGGCCTCAGGGAAGGGGCATGGCAGGGGGCAGGGTAAGAGTGTTTGGGTTTGTGCAATTAAACAGTTGGCAACACTCCAGCTCCATGGGGGACCTGGGTGCAGGGAGGAGCTAGATGCGCAGGGGCTCATTGTGGGGTTCTGGGCACAGGAGCAATGGGATGCTGCATGGGGTCCAGGTGAAGGTGGTTGGGGCTCATCGGGGGAATGCATGTGGGGGGATGGGGCTCAGCACATAAGGGCCTGAGTGTGGGGGTTTGTAGCTCTGCAGGAAGGGTCTGGGTGCAGAGGGGCTCCGGATGCAGAAGGTGAGGCATGGCAGGGTGGGAGTTTGGATGCGGGGAGTTCTGGGGAAGGTGAGGCTTGGCAGGTGGGCCTGGGCATGGGGGGTCCAGATGCACAGGGGTTGGGTGGATGGGGGAGTAACTCCCCATCCTCAGTGACCCCTCCTCCCCTGGCTTAGGAGCGATAGGGGCAGGAAGGGGGAAGAGCTTCCTGCAGCCAGGGATGGTTTCTGGGGGTGGGTCTGACTCAAACCCCATCACTCCTTGCAAGGGAAGAGTAAGTCTTGTCCTCCCCAGCCCAGCTGGGAATAGCAGCTAAGCCCAGTACAGGGTAGGAGCCACAGCTGGGGCATCCCCCTTCTCTCCCCGCCGCATTGATTTACATCTCTGCTGGCTGTTCTGGGTGCCTGAAATGATGCACCCATTCTGCTGAAAAGGGGCGTGTGACCACTCTTGCAGTTTCCATTTGCTTCCCTGTCAGAAAGTCATTTTTTTGCAGGAAATTAAAGAAATTTGTGGGGAATATGAATTCTGCATGCACACAGTGGTGCAGAATTCCCCCACGAGTACTATTTAAACTCTTCTCTTCCCTCTGTTAGTAGTCAAGGTAGATCAGTGGAACAGTTTTGAAACTGCTTGACCTGCAGACAAATGATTGTCTTGATTTAGGGCAAAAGAAGGGCAGAAGAATGGGTACCTCCATTCTGCATTTCCATGCCTTTAAAAAAAAAAGTGTAACCTCAGGTTTTGAATTTACTGGCTTTCAGACACTGAAACACCAGAAATAAAAGATAAGCCATTTTGTGTGTATTTCCCATTTCTTTCAATAATGTGAAACCAAAATAAAAGAATACAACCTTAGTGAATTCTTTTATTTTATTCCGGTGGGCTTTTACTCTAAATATGTGAAAGAAGTGCTATAGAAGACTTGTATCTTTAATAATCATTTTGTTATGTGTATTTGTTAGTGAAACAAGTGTCAAGTTATAACAAGGTATATGTGTTACTTGATTTCTAAGCTACAAAATTAGCATGTACATTAAAATGATACTTTGTGCTACCTGTATACATGATTTTCCTAAATATTTTCATAACAGTGATTTAGCCCCAAAGATGCTTAATTCTCAAAGGTATTTTCCTCTTAAGTTTCAGGTACATTGTACTAACTCTAGCTCAACATTTTTTGTCTAGGACACATTCATGTACATCATTTGCTTCCATGTATCACACTACCCAGTAGTTCAAGGGTTGCCATATTTTGGTCCACTAAAAACTGAATTAAGCATTATCGTTAACAAGCTTCTCCTGCTCTATTCGGTCTGGATCTGCCAAGCTAAGATTTTGCTGGCTTTTGGAGACAGCAGAGCTAAGATGAAGGGAGCAATGTTTACTTGTCTATTTGTAGTGCTGCTCTTGCATCTGCCTCTAGTAACAATAATTTTACATTGCCTTATGTTTTCAAAGTGCAAGATAAATAAGTTATCCCTATTTTATATACATACAAATAGGAATAGAGGAAGTAAGTGGGTTGCATGGGACACAGTTTAAGTCTCTCAGTTGACGAGATATGGGACATAGTCAGGCAACTTGAGTTCTAATCATAGTGTTACCACTCCCTCAGCTTGTAGCTTCTGGCAAGAGACTTAAATCTCTCTGAGCTTCAAATTTTGCGACCTGAACAATGGGAACAGTGATACTTATTTATATCATGGTACAGGGAATACAAGGCATAAAGAATATTTGTAAAATAGTTTTAAATTCTTGGATGAGATATGCTGTACATGTTAAGTAGTATTAAGGCAATAGAGTGTAGCACTTTGGAATAGAATTGATGAGTTCTGGCTCCTAGTCCTTTTCACTCCTGGGGGAATTCTGTGCCACTGCACATGTGCATAATTAATTAGCCATGCATATTTTTAACTTTTTGTGCAGAAAAAAAGCTTCTGCTGAAAAGTTGCTACATTTCCATATTTTTCCCACCAGAGGGCGCTGTAGTGTCAGAACACAGCAGCACCTCACAGTCGAAAATAACTTCTGCAGTGTTGCCTTTTGCACAACAGAGCGCGCTTTGGCAATAGAACACAGCACCAGCTCCCAGCAAGCTAGGGAAGAGAAAGAGCCTGCAGAGCCTTCTACCAGTGGGCCAGGTTAGGAGACAGGGGTTATGAGGGGACTGTGTGGAGGACTGGGATTGCGGGGGGGTCAGACAGGGGCTCATAAGGGCTAGTAGGGCTCTTCCGTTACCCCTGATTCCTCCCAGCCTTTGCATTGCTTCATGGGGGTGCGGGAAATATGGTTCTACATTATAGTTTAAATGGATTATTACTTAGAGTTCTGTATTAATATGCCTAGTAAGGAATCTTATTTGTCAAAAAAAAAAAAATTGAATCTTTTCTGTTGTCTGTATTGTTAGACATACCTGCTGACAGGTATTTTTAAATAAATGACCAAAAATAATTGAAACTGGTGTGATTATACTGTGTTATTTTGACAAATAAAATATGCAGAATTTTGCAGAATCTGAAAGCATTGTGCGGAGAATTTTAATTTTTTTGTTGCATAATTTTTAATTTTTTGTTTCAGAATTCCTCCAGAAGTAGGCTCATCAGTTAGACCAGTGGTTCTAAACCAGGGGCACAGGGCCTCCTGGGGAACTGCAAGCAGTTCCAGGGGGTCCGCCAAACATGGCTAGCATTAGACTCGCTAGGGCCCAGGGCAGAAAGCCAAACTCTTGCCACATGGGACTGCAGTCTAGGGCCTCAAGCCCCACCACCTGGGACCAAAGCCAAAGCCTAAGCAATTTTAGCTTCACCTTGCCCCCTATGGTGTGGGGTCCTGGTCAGTTGCCCTCCTTGTTACCCCCGAACTCTGGCCCTGGTTTTTATATGCAGAAAAACAGTTCTTGTGGCACAAGTGCGCAGTGGAGTTTTCAATACTTTGTTGGGGAGGTCTTCAGAAAGAAAAAGGCTGAGAACCTGTGCCTTAGACTATGCTGCCTTGTTTTAGGTGCCCCTCTCATATCCACTGCTGGTTACTGCAAAGCGCATTGAAGAACTCTGTATGTTGTTTTGGTTCACCTTATTGATAATTTGAAACCAGTACCTTAAATTGGATTTTCCTTTCAAACTAAGGCTGGTGGTTTATTTTTAGGCTGATTGCTATTGTTGCATCACACTTTTTAGCATTTACACTTCCAATATATTTTTGTGTAGACAAAGTTATAGCAAAGAATGCCATCATTTTATTGTATATTATAATAGTTGGCTATTTAATACATATCAACCTTAGAAACAATCTTCTGACATTACCTGCAAAGTAATCCTACTGAAAAAATATACTTGAAAATCTTCTACTTAATTTGATCAAGAGCTCAAAACCTCTATTTATATTAAAAATACTACAATCTTCATGTCATTCAAGCACTGGCTATAGAATACTACCATTTAATGAAGGCAGGTCAAAAGTAGAACTTGTTGGGAATTTTTCAACAAAATGTTTTTTCATCAGAAAATGCTGATCATTTGAAACAAACATTTTGCAGGAAAGGGTTGATTTAGACAAATTCAAATTTTTTTAGAAATGGTAAAATTAGTTTTGAAATGGTCAAAATGTCCCATTTTGACTTTTTGTATTAAAAAAAAGTTCAATTTTCCAATTTAAAACAAATTTTTGTTTAGAAATTTAAATTAATATATAGTTTAAAAAATCAAATTGAAATGTTTCGATTGACCTGATTTGAATGTTTTGGTTCATGAGAATTTGAGATGTTGACATTTCATCCCAATTTGGGACAGTAAAAGTTTTCAAAATCTCAAAAACTCTCGCAGAAGGGGAAAACCTTTTCCTGCCCATCTCAAGTCAAAGGTCAGTATGAGCTATCCAAAATAGGAAGAGCCATGTAAGACCCATCTTAACAAAATACTACTACAATTTAAAGTTGTGATATTCAGATTGTTTAGGACATCAGTACTGTTATGTGACAGATCCCCATATGGGCCCCAATCTTGCAAACACATGCATATGCTTACATTTTAAGCATGCGAGTAATCACTTTAGGTAAAATTTTCAAAAGCATCTGAAGTCACTTAGAAATCTCAGGCACCTAACTAACTTATGAGTAGAGCTAGTCAGAAATTTTCAGTAAAGGCTGAGTCACTGGAACAAAATGTTTTGTTAAATCTATGCGGATTTGACAAAATCTCTATAGAACACAGCTGGAGCCGGATCTCTGGGGGCTGTTAAGCTCCTTTCTCCTTAGCAGGGACCAAACTTGCTGGGGCTCCTATGGCTGCCTAGGCTTCAAAAAGGCTGGGGCTTTCAGAGCTGGCTAGGCTCCTCCTTCTGTGGCTCATCTTAGGTGGTTTTGATAACTTTACCTTTGACTTGAGCAAGTTAAGCATGTAAGTATGTGTGTTTTAAGGATGAAGATCATGTATAAAATATTTACCATTTATTTCAATCAAAGTGACAGGAATGGACTTGGTAGAGATAAGTAAAAAGACACTGTTTTATATTAGAACCTGGAATTAATACTCTGATTTCATTGTGCTAGAAGCATTAGTTTTGAAGAGGGGTCAGCAACCTCTGGCATGTGGCTCGCCAGGGTAAGCACCTTTGTGGGCCAGATCGGTTTGTTTACCTGTTGCATCAGCAGCTTCGGCTGATCGCGGCTCCCCCTGGCCACAGTTCACCGTCCCAGGCCAATGAAGGTGGTGGGGAGCCACAGCCAGCACATCCCTCGCCCGCGCTGCTTTCTGCCACCCCCATTGGCGAGCTGTGTGCCAGAGGTTGCCAACCCCTGGTTTTGAAGCTGAGAACTGAACTATGTCACCAGATAAACAAGTAGGCTATTCACATTCATTTTCAAATGTTCACCTTGTTCATGTTGCTTTATCATGATAAAATATTAATATTCCTATATACAGTCTCTCCATTGCTTGAAACTGCTGCCTAGATATTTACTCCCTAGTCTGTAGCAGTGCATGGGATACTTCTGTCCTAAGTGCAGGACTCTGCACTCGTCCTTGCTGAACCTCATCAGATTTCTTTTGGCCCAATCCTCTAATTTGTCTAGGCCCCTCTGTATCCTATCCCTACCCTCCAGCGTATCTTCCGCTCCTCCCAGTTCAGTGTCATTTGCAAACTTGTTGACGGTGCAGTCCACACCACCCACTAGATCATCAATGAAGATAGTGAACAAAACTGGCCCCAGGACCGATCCTTGGGGTACTTCGCTTGATACCGTCTGCCAACTAGACATAGAGCCATTGATCACTACCTGTTGAGTCAGATAATCTAGCCAGCTTTCTAGCCACCTTATAGTCCATTCATCCAGCCCATACTTCAACTTGCTGGCAAGAACAGTATGGGAGACTGTCGTAGCTTCCTACTTAGATTTAAACCTTAGCGTTTATAACCTGAGAAGCTAGCATGAACCCCTCTAAGCTTAATTACCAGCTTAGATCTGATAGGCTGCCACCAGCCAAGAATTTCCAGTGTCTTGCCTCACTTTGGTCTCCCCAAAACCTTCCCTGGGGGACCCCAAGAACCCAAATCCCTTGGATTCTTAAAACAAGGAGAAATAAACCATTTCCCTTCCTGCTCTTTACTTCCTCCCAGATTTTCCCGCCCTGGGTATACTAGGAGATTTCCCTGCTTCAATCCCTTGAAACACAAAACCAGCAGAGGACAATTTACCTTCCCCTCCTTCTTTTCCCCCTCCCAGTCTTTCCCTGAGAGAGACAGTAATCCTGGCACAGAGATTTCTATCCCTGCCATAACTAGAAAAGAAAAAAGTCAACAAGTTCTTTAAAAAAAAGAAAGCTTTATATAAAAAGAAAGAAAAGCAAAAAAATTAATCTCTGCATTAGAAGTGACAATACACAGGGCTATTGCTTAAAAGAAAAATATGAATAAACAGTCCTTATCAAAAGAGATACAATTAAACATTCCAGCAATACAACATGTAAATATCAAAAAAAACATAAGCTTACTGTCTTTTCTACCTTGTACTTACAACTTGGAAACTGAAGATTAGAAGCTTGAAGATAGGAAGAACCCTCTCATAGCTGAGAGAGACAGACTGAGAAAACCAGAGAGAGCAGACAAAGGGGACACACACCCAAACATTCCCTTCCGGAGCTTTTAAAAATCTTGTTTCCTCGATTGGTCCTCTGGTCAGGTGTTTGGTTCTCTTTGTTTACCCTTTACAGGTGAAAGAAACATTAACCCTTAGCTATCTATTTATGACAGAGGCTGTATCAAAAGCTCTGCTAAAGTCAAGGAATAACACCTCCACTGCTTTCCCCTCATCCACAGAGCCAGTTATCTCGTCATAGAAGGCAATTAGGTTAGTCAGGCATGACTTGCCCTTGGTAAATCCACGATGACTGTTCCTGATCACTTTCCTCTCATGCACACTTTTGCAGACACACAGCAAGAGCTCTTAGCTTGAAAATGTGGCCTTTTTAAACAAAAATATTTAATAAAAAAGTCATAAAACAATTGTGAATGGCTCTTGCTGTGGCCATATCTTGATAATCTCTTTGTTCATTGATTTAAAAGAAAACAACCAAAAGTGACACCACACTTTTTCCTTCTGTCATGATGAAATGTGTTAAATGATAGAGCCCAAAGGTAGTCAAGTGACCTCAGCTTCCAGAAACCCAGTTCCTTACTACAAAGAGAAAAAACAAAAGCGCAATTATTAATGAAGTTACACAGCAGAATCCCAAAAATCCAGATTACATTTTACTGTCTATAGGAGCTGGTCAGATGATTTCAACCACTTCCACAAACAGCTGCAGGTTTTTGTTTTGTTTTGTTTTGTTTTGTTTTTTGGAGGGGGGGGAGAGGGTGTTTGCATCGCCATTTTTAATTTTGTTCGTCTAAACTTGTTCCCTTCCCCTCCCTTCCAAAACAAAAAGTTACTTAATAGAGAGTGTTTAAAGTATATAGCCAACTGATTGACTACAGTTCTGGTTCCATATTAAAAGTATTCAAGAGACCAAATAACCAAGCTCAGCCAGTTTACTGCCTAAAGCAAGATTGTATAATATGCAAAAGAGACATTTCGGGAAGCAATTTTTATCTCACAGCATATTCACCTTGCCCAGTAAGTGCACTTCAAAAGATATTTCCCCCAAACTACTTTTATGTCATGGCTTTTATAAGTTAAAGCACTTTATATGTTACCTAAGATCCAATCCACCAGTTCATACCAGTTTCATAACTTCTTGTTCTGTACCTTTCCTTATCTCTGGTTTACCACATTCCAGGTACCAACAGGTAGGAAGGCTCTTCCTAAGCTTGTACCCAAGACAAATATTTATGTATCTTGCTTTTGGCAGGTTTTATATTCACTACTGCCAAAAGCTACATTTTGCTTTGCAGATCTCTCTGTCTTGACATAAATAAGCAAAAGCGTTAACATAATCGCCCACTTGCTGGTTAAAACACACTATTATGGTGTGCCCTATCCCTAACATACATGTATTGGCTAAGAGGAAGCTTTCTGGATCCAGAAATTTGAAAACATATTTCCCTGCTAAAGTCAGAGTCCTGTACCAACCCGGACCCTGATTCTGCAAATACTTATATATGTGCTTAACTCTGAGTACACGAGTAGACTCGATGAAGTTTAATGGGACTATTCATGTGAGAATAGGTAAACAGGTGAATAAGTGATAGAAGACTCTGAGCCACATTCTGAAAAAGATTAACAGATTCAGAGCCTGTGTGTCTCTTCATTGTTCACTGAATATACAATATTTTGATACAAAAACTACTTTTCAATGTGAGTGCTTAACATTAAGTACTTGAAGTGGCTGCATTCCATGTTCCATGCAGCCACTGTGGTACTGAATTCAGCGCTTTCTTACTTCAATGATGCGAACACCAGAAAGACAGATCTCACCAGGCATTTAAGGTCTTGATCCTGCTCTCGTTCAAGTGAATGGAAAAACTCCCATTGACTTTAATGGTACACAACTGAACCCTTAGTAAGTTTATAGCCTTTTCAGAAACATGCTAACTGTACCAAGAAGCGGAACTACAAACAGATTACTTACCTGAACATCGAAGCATTTTCCATTCCTGTTGAAGCTGGTCTCTTAATCGTTTTATTTCAAGTACATTTTCTTGGGAAGCAGGTGTGTAGGCTCCAAAGTCAGGTGTAGAAACACCCGATAAGGCTTTGGCCACACTTTGCACTAGTTTTATTTCTGTGTCCTATTTTTAAAAAAATAATATTGTGGTGAAGGAAACTTCTATTTGTTTCAACAACAAAATGCAATATTGTAATGAGGTTGACAGTATCAGTAGTAACAATGAGTAACTTTCAGTTTTCAAGTCTGAAAGTACTACCAATGGAGAAGCTAAAGCAGATAATGAAGGAATTCACACTGTGAACTCCTGAAACACTAATTTATCTCAA
This sequence comes from Chelonoidis abingdonii, assembly GCF_003597395.2. Taxonomy (NCBI): domain Eukaryota; kingdom Metazoa; phylum Chordata; order Testudines; family Testudinidae; genus Chelonoidis; species Chelonoidis abingdonii. The sequence continues at coordinate 41,156,532 of NC_133769.1, forward strand.
ATACAAATGACCTCTCAGTTACTCTTTTATGAGACAAACGAAATAGCATAGAATTAAAGATGGAAAAAATGGAGAAATATAGGTCTTATTTACTTAATAAATCACTGTATTTTCCATCACTGATAAACAGTAATTTATTTTGCTTTGACCAGTCATAACATTATTAAAAATTTCTGGAATCTTTTAACAGTTTAAATCAATGTTGTAAAGTCACTGAAAGCATTTTCTGTGCTCGTGATTAATGGTGAAGAGGATGCCAATTATTTTCATTCTTCAGTAATGTTACTGAATTTAATTGAAAAGGGATAACATGGATTTTAGTTCTTCTAAGTCAAGCACACTATATCAAATCTCCACATTTTTATTATAGGAACTACCTGCTAAGTGTTAATATAAATCTGTTTGTTTCAGTCATTCATTAGAGGCTCATATGTCCATCTAAAATTCCCTTTCTCTCAGCCTACCCTTCAGACTCTCGATAATTTTTCCCAGCTGCATGCTCCTAATCAGTGTGCACAAATATACTATGTTTCAGTATACTGTATATCAACATACAGATTATTTTAGTTCACAACATTTAAATATCATAGCACAGTAAATTCAAAAAAAATTCCAGAGAAATGTAGAGTAAAGTATGGTAAGATCACTTAATAGACATCTTGAGAAATAACATGTCCCTAACTGGGGTCGTTTCCAAGAAAGAGATTCCATTTTATGTATTTCACTACATTAAAACAATAAATAAATGGTACATTTACCCCACGTAAGTACTTGTCAGTAAGTCTGTAAATGGATTCATGGTAACTTACATTTTCCACTTTTTCTTTTTGTTCACTTTGCTTCTTTCCTGCTATATAATTCTGCTACTATTTTGTACTTATAATAGCACCTACTATGCAATTATCTTAAAAAGAGTTAAAGTACATAACACCTTTGTGGTAAGTAAAGCAATATTATTCCAGTTTTACACATGTGGAACAGAGAGAGTAAGAGCCACCGTTGTAAAGGTATTTGGATGCTTACAGACCAGGTGCCTAGTGAGATTTTCAAAAATAGAACCCTCAATGATTTCAATGCACAGAGCATTTTGAAAATTCCAGCAGGCACCTATCTGCATCTTTAGGCATCAAACTACCTTTACAAATCTAATCTTTAGTGACGTGGACTAGGCCACACACACGCTCCTACCATTATATAGCCTTTTTTTTTTTTTTTTTTTTTTTTTTTTTAATATTGCTATGTTTTGTTTTTGTTATTTTAAAAGGAATTGGCCAAATAAAATTGAATATCTCCCAGGACAATACATTCTGGTGAGGCTCTGATAATGAGGATGCTGACAGCCTACTGTTACTTCTACTCAAGACAATGGTGCTTAATAGAATAATTTCTCTTTGTCAGCTAAAAGGATTTTAGGATAATCAAGATTAGCACCACTTCTTACCTGTATTACCACAAGAATTCGAGACTCGGCTAATCCTTGCAGTAAACAAGTAAGCAGAGAAATCCCATTTACACCAAGGCTCCTGTTTGGTCCAATGACTATTATCATTAAGTCAGGTTGATAGCTATATGCTACAGGAAGAATGAATCCAAGTACAGCACAAAAGAAATTGTTTCTTTCAGCATCCTTTAACAAGAAACAGAAAACAGTTTAACATTTATGTGAGACTCCAAAAATCCCAGTATGTACCAAAAACAGAGATTTTATTTAAAAAAAATAAACAAAACACAGAAATAAAAGAGAAGAACTAGAAAAAAATTCTAGAATAGATCACTGTTGGAAACAAGATACTTGTCTGATCCCGTGTAGTGTTCATATGAATCAATCATTTATTGTATTAATTATGCAGCATGTATTATTTATCTCCCCTTCCATTACAATTTCCCCGCTCCAGGCCTAGTGTCAGAGGCTATTTTAACCTTCTTCAAGCTGTCACAACTTTGGTGCCTAAGATGCACTGTTCACAAATGGAGAAAAAAGATAAAAAGGGGAGATTTTTAAAAGCCCAATGGCAGTTAGATGTCTAACTCCCATTTGTATCTTTGAAATCTCCCCCCACAATTTCATTTGTAAAAACTTGAATCAAACTGATAATCTTAGACACTGCTGTCAGTTTCACGAACTAGTAAATATACTTGATTCTATCCTAACTTCGTTAAAAAAGAAAAAAAAATGTCCTTTATCTTATTTGATTTCCAGAATTTTTTAATGTACCTCTTTCCAGTTCAGAGAAATATAGTATTTGGAGTTAGTCTTTTCAGTTTGTTGTTTCTGGCAAATGTTCATCAAAAGCATTTTTCTGTAGATAAAAAATACATTTTGCTATTTCATCAACAATGTCTAATGAGATAATAAAGACTACTACTAAAATTAGTGAAAGTGGATATTAAAAATTATTCTTTGGATGATATTTGTGGCCCCTTATAGAAATTTATCTCAGCAGCAAACACTTCTGAATCATTGTAGTCCCTTGTTTAAATTATGAAAAGTAAGATTAAAAAAGGTCAATACCAGTTAAAACTGAAATCTCTAAGTAAATTTTTTGTATTAAAGTTTCTAAGAAAATAATGATCAAGCCACTTTTAGTAGAAAGAGGATCTGGAGAAGAAGGATATTCATATGTAAAGTTGGCCTTCAATAAAGAATTGTCCATTTGACTCTTCTTCCCCCCACCCCACATATGATTAGCAAGCACATTTTCATAGTATGCAATAAAGAAATAACTACTTTCACAGTAGCAAAACTGGGAGACTATGTCAGGTTGGGAAAGATGCTTAAGGAAATGAAGGCTCAGATGATCTTCAGTGGGATTCTGCCTATCACTAGAGGAGGAGAACGAAGGCAAGATAAGATTATGATGATCAACAGATGGTGTAGGCAGTGGTGCTATAAGTGGGACTTTGGGATGTTTGACCACTGGGAGGCATTCATGGACACAGGACTGTTCTCATGGGATGGACTCCACCTGAGTAGGGAGGAAAATAGACTTCTAGGATGGAGGTTGGCATAACTCATTAAAAGAGCTTTAAACCAGGAACTTAGGGGAGATGCGCATGTAATTTCCACCTTGATTTTAACATTGAGAGGGAGGAAAATCAAATAAGAGAGGATACAGGAATGGAAAAAGGAACAGCAGTGGGTACGACAATGTACATTAACAGGAAGAACAATGCTGATACCAGTCAGATAGGTGATACTGGCAGTAGAATGACCATACCCAATCGGGCGAGGAATGCAGGCGAAGCCAAGCAGCAACAATTAAGATGTTTGTATACCAATGCAGGGAGCCCGGGTAACAAAATGGAGGAACTAGAACTACTGGTGCAGGAAGTGAATCAGATATTATAGCGATAACAGAAACATGGTGGAATTGTAGACATGACTGGAGTATAGGTATTGAAGAATATGTGCTGTTCAGGAAAGACAAAAAAAGGCAAAGATGGTGGAGTAGCATTGTATATTAAATGATAAGACAGACTGTAAAGACATTAGAAGTGATGGAATGGATAAGATAGAGTCTGTTTGTGCCAAAATCACTTTGAGGAAGAAAGCTTCTAGAAGTTCCCCTGGGTTAGTGCTTGGGGTGTACTACAGACCACCAGGATACAATTTGGATATGGCTAGAGACCTCTTTAACGAAATAAATAGTACTGGAAATTGTGTGATTATAAGATGCTTTAACTTCCCACATATAGATTGGAGGACAAGTACTACCAGTAATAGTAGGGCCAGATTTTCCTGGATGTGATAGTTCACTGATTTCTTCACCAACTAGTTGCTGAAGCAACAAGAGATGATGCCATTTTAGATTTGATATTAGTGAGTAGTGAGGACCTCATGGAACAGTTGGTTGTAGAGAACAACCTTGGTTTGAATGATCATGAGCTAATTCTGTTTAAATGCAAGGATAAACAAAAATACATCTGCAATAAGGGCCCTTGATTTCAAGAACTAACTTTAAACAACTAAGGTGAGTGAGCGCTAAGGAAGTGGACTGAAGAACTCAAGGATTTGAAGGTGAAGGAGGCTTGGAATTACTTTAAGTCATAGTTGCAGAAACTATCTGAAGCCTGCATCCCTAACAAGGAGAAAACATTTGTAGGGAAGAGTGGGAGACCAAGCTGGATGAGCAAGCATCTCAAACAGGTGATTAAGAGAAAGCGGAAAAGCCTACAAGGAATGGAAGAGGGTGGGGATCAGCAAGGAAAGCTAGCCTCCTGGGAGGTAAGAAAGTGTAGGGATAAAGTGAGAACTCCCAAAAGCCAATGAGTTGGATCTTGCAAAGAAAATTAAAACCAACACTAAAAAGGTTCTATAGCCATATAAATAAGAAGAAAAGAAGGAAAGTAGAAGTGGGACCACTAAACACAGAGGATGGCGTAGAGATTAAAGATTATCTAGCCCTAGCCCAACACCTAAACAAATACTTTGCCTCAGTCTTTAATAAGACCAATGAAGAGCTTAGGGGTAGTGGCAGCGTGACTAATGGCAATGAGGATATGGAGGTAGAAATTACTACATCCAAGGTGGAAGTCAAAACTCATACATTTTAATAGGAGTAAATTGAGGAGCCTGGATAATCTCCATCCAAGAACATCAAAGGGGCTGGCACATGAAATTGCAAGTCTAATAACAAAGATTTTGAATGAATCTGTAAACTTGGGGGTTGTACCCTACGCAGGGCCGGCTCCGGGCCACAGCGCGCCAAGCACGTGCTTGGGGCAGCATGGCGCGGGGGGCGCTCTGCCGGTTGCTGGGAGGGCGGCAGGCCACTCCGGTGGACCTCCCGCAGGCGTTTCTGCGGACGGTCCGCTGGTCCCGCGGCTCCGGTGGAGCACCCGCAGACACGCCTGTGGCAGCTGCACCAGAGCTGCGGGACCATCGGACCCTCCGCAGAAATGCCTGCGGGAGGTCCATCGGAGCCGCGGGACCGGCGAGCAGCAAAGCGCCCCCCGTGGCATGCCACCGTGCTTGGGGTGGCGAAATAGCTAGAGCCGGCCCTGACTCTATGACTACAGAATTGCTAATATAGTTCCTATTTTTAAGAATGGGGGAAAAAAATGATCAAGGACACTACAGTCCTGTTAGTTTGACCTTAAGTGTATGCAAGATCTTTGGAAAAAATTTTGAAAGAGAAAGTAGTTAAGGACACAAGTGAATGGTCATTCGGATAAACTACATTATGGTTTTACAAAAGATGGATTGTGCCAGACCAACCAGATCTCCTTCTTTGAAAAGATAACTGATTTTTTAGACAAAGGAAATGTAGTAGATCTAATCTACCTGGATTTCATAAGGCATTTGATACAGTTCCATGTGGGAAATTATTAAATTGGAGAAGATGGGGATTCATATGAGCATTGAAAGGTGAAAGGAACTGGTTTAAGGAGGGACTACAATGGTTCATATTGAAAAACGAACTGTCATGCTTGAGAGACGTTACTAGTGGAGCTCTTCGGAGACTGGTCCCAAGACCAATCTTATTTAGCATTTTTATTACTGACCTTGGCACAAAAAGTGAGAGTGTGCTAATAAAATTTGTGGATGACACAAATTTGGGAGGTATTGACAATATGGAGGAGGACTGGAATATCCTAAAAGAAGATCTGGATGACCTTGTAAACTGGAGTAATAGAAACGGGATGAAATTTAATAGTGCAAAGTGCGAGATCATGTATTTAGGGACTAACAACAAGAATTTTTGCTATAAGCTGGGGACTTACCAGTTGGAAGTGACAGGAGGAGAAAGACCTGGATGTACTAGTTGATCACAGGATGACTACGAACCATAAGTGTGATGTGGCCGTGAAAAAGGCTAATGCAGACCTAGGATGCATCAGGTTAGGTATTTCCAGTAGAGACAGGGAAGTGTTAGTATCATATATAAGGCACTGGTGAGACTTCATCTGGAATACTGTGTGCAATTCAGGTCTCCAGCATTTAAGAAAGATGAATTCAAACTGACAGAGAAGGGCTACTAGGATAATCCAAGGAATAGAAAACCTACCTTACAAGAGGAGACTCAAAGAGCGTGGCTTGTTTAGCCTAACCAAAAGAAGACTAAGGGGCAATATGATTGCCCTCTATAAATACATCAGAGGGATAAATACCAAGGAAGGGGAAGAATATATTAAGCCCTAATGTGGACACAAGAACAAATAGACATAAACTGACCATCAGCAAGTTTAGGCTCTAATTTAGGCAAAGGTTTCTAACCATCAGAGGAGGGAAGTTGTGGACCAGCCTTCCAAGGGGAAAAGTGGGGCAAAAAACCAAACTGGCTTCAAGACTGAGCTTGATAAATTTATGGACAGGATGGCATCATGAGATTGCCTATGATGGCATGCGGCCCATTGGTGACTGCCAGTAGCAAAAATCCCCAACGACCAGAGGCAGGACACTAGAGGGGGAGGGCTCTGAGTTACTACAGAGAATTCTTTCCCAGGTATCTTCCTAGTGAGCCTTGCCCCCATGATCAGCATCTAACTGATCGACATATTTGGGATCAGAAGGAATTTTCCTAGGTTCAAGATTTGCGCAGAGACCCGGGGGGGGGGGGGGGGAGAGGGGTGCGGGTTGCCTTCCTCTGCAGCCTGGGGCACGGGTCATTTGCAGGTTTAAACTAGTGTAAATGGTGAATTCTCTATAATCTTGAAGTCTTTAAACTCTGATTTGAGAACTTCAGTAACTCAGCCAGAGGTTAGGAATTTATTACAGGAGTGGGTGGGCAAGGGGGGCCATCGTTATCATGTAAAGTTTATGAGTTGAATGTCACAATTGGCTTGCCCCACAAACCTCTAAATAGCATTATTATTAATTAGGACCCAATTGTGCTAGATACTGTACCAACACAATATGCCTACATCTGTACAAATAAGAAGAAATTTGCCTTCCATGTTAGGTTCTAATACTGAGGTAGTTTGATACCATTTAGCAAATTCAAGTCCTACATGGTATTTTGCATATATTTTGGAATAGATTGTGTCTTTAAGGCACAGCTCTGTGATGAGCATGTGTAACCATATTAGCCCAGATCCTCAAAGATACTTAGGGTCCTAGCTTCCACTGAAATCAACTGAATTTCAGTCATTGATTTCAGTGGAAGTCTAAATACCTTTGAGAATCTGAGCCATTGCTCTGCTGGGATTTCCAAGAAACCTCTCCCCTCCCCCTCCAGTCCCCAAGGTAAAACCCACTGGAGGTGACTCAGATGGAGGAAATCTTCTGTCCCTGTGACCCACATGGATCCTAGAGGAACACTGAGGACCAGGGCCAGCAGCACGGAGGTCTTGTGTCTCTGCAGCTGTTCTGTGCCCTGGTAGCTTTCCATTCCCTATGGCTGACTAGAGAACCTCCTCAAAGAGGGGTCCTAGCCATGGAAAGACCCCCAAGGAAAAGATAATATAGCCATTTTTTGATAAACTGCAGAGCTGGGTGGGAAATGATGAATGCATGCCCTCTCCTTGCTATTTGCCCAGTCCTGCTTCTTCCTCTCCCCATGCAGATCTAGAGAACAGCACAGAGACCCATTTAGTCTAGGGCTCTAGATGAGCATGGGCAAGACGATCCCTGCTACCTCTTTTACAGCATGCATCATATAGTTCCTAATCATGGTGCCAGTTATACTGGCTGTTCAAGAGGGCATGACCATGGTCTCACCCTTTGTTGATGCTAGTTTCACCGCTGTTCCAGCCTGGAGCTGGCATTACCTTAGAAAAGGACTGGAAACATATCTGGCCCCTGTGCAGGGCACATGATTGGGAGCACAGACGATATTTTGTGCCCTCTCCCCACCATTACATTCACCTGTGCTGGGCTCTTAGTGACTTAAATAAAACCCCTGTGATTAACAGCTACACCTTTTATCACATACTGCTCTTTTTTAGACCCTTTTTTAAAGAGCCTGACATTTCAATCTCAATTTTCAATAACATCGAAAAGGATTATACTTTAAACCTACAGCAAAACCTACTCGAGACAAATCTTATAAGGCAACCTTCTGTCTTTAGAGACCATCCCAAAATATCCCTAGAACATACTGAGTATAATTCTGCCCCAACTGTATTAGCTGATCAACTCCATTAAACAACTAATGTTTGTTGGGGGCTTCGGTAGTCATTTAAGTCTTCTCAGACACATGTTCACCTAGAATCATTTATAAATGATTCTCTGGGATTTAATCGCCTGAAATGAATGGAAAACCTTACCCATCATCTAAGTCGAGTTCAAGATCCATGTCTCCAACAACTATGCAGAGCACTCTACAGAACACAAAGAATAATCATGCATGTGTTTGTGCGCCCACACACACACACATATGTATACACACACACATATATACACACACACACACATAAAACTTACATTTATACGTGTTTTTTAAAAACATGCAGTGCAGTTAAGTAATCAGTACAAGAGAAAATGTGGCCATTTGGCTATGGGGTTTACATGTGTGGAAGAGAATTCAATCCAGAAAAAATAATGAACGACTGTGGGTCTGCTCTGAATTTGACCTATTAGCAATATAAAAACAGTGGGATATGGCAGTTCAGGACAAAAAACAAAGAGAACAACAGGCTGATAAAAATAATAGGGACTTAGGCAGTCAAAAAACAGAGTTAGAAAAACTGTTATTTAACAATCACCCTTAAAATTTTGAGTTTTGCCTTTGCTAACTAGATAGCTTTATGGTCACATTTACAGGGTTGCCTATATTTAGTATAGGCAATGCTACACATATTGAGGTGATAGTGTTTCATTGCAGAGGCAAATGAAACGTTTTTAAGGCAGCCCATTCTAGTTTAGGAACTTGTATCACATTTTCAAATTTGATAAGAGAGCACCATATGCAATGAGCATAGTTCACCTTTGTAATCCAAAATCAAAGCAGTGCTTTAGTGCAAAGGTAATAGAAACAGAAGCCACAGATGATTCTGCAATTCCATTGCACGCCTAAAAATAAAAATTTGTATTAATAAATCATAATAAATCCTGTACCATACCATTTTTTCAATTTGTACCAGTTGAACCTGTTTTTGTCTATATATATATATAAATGCAAACAAAGCTACAGCTGTGTGAAAGGAACATTAATGATGTAGCCTAACAAGATTTGGTAAAAGTCCTCGTGCCCCACTACCTGCAAAGAGGATGTGTTTGGTTGTTATGCTACTTAGTTGCTCTGTTCGGCAACTTATTTAGAAGGGTTGTTCTATGCTGAAAAGCGACTCTGTAAAAACGGCACCATGGGGTTCCACGTTTATTGTGTCTCAATGACTTTCAGATCAAATTTGCTCAGTTTACAAGTAGGCACTGCTCAGGAGGATCAAACACTGATCTGGGACTCAGGCTGTCCTGAGTTCTGTCACTGTCATTGTGACTTTGGCCAAGTCACTTCACCTTCCTGTTCCCCTATCTGTACAATACCTACCCCGTGCAAGGATTAATTCGCTAACGTCTGCGTCATGTCTTCAGCTGCTACATAAATATGGAATAAAACAAGGTTTTCCCAATTTCCAGCATGGGAAGCTCAGCCTAGAATCTGAAAGTCAAAATGGGAACTCTTTGGATTTTGAACAATAAAGTTGTTCTCCAACTGCAATTTAGTTATTACTTCTCTTGACTGTTGTAGAACCCAGCTCCCTCTCCCAGAGCTGCATGGGGTGTGTAATGTTAGCAGACATTAAAAAACCTTGCTTTTGCCACCAACGTCTGCAAATATGATTAAATATTAACAGCAGGAAGCAGACCTGTTGAGTACGAAGGGATCATTTTGACATAGTTGCTTTTCTGACCAGTACTGTACTTTAGAATGAGACATTCATCCAAAGAGGAAGTCTGCAATTGTACAACGACAAAACACAAACTCATTTATGTTTCGCTTGTTATTTGTAATTCTTCAGGTCACACCTGCTAGTTGTTGATGATATTTGTATTTAAATATAATCTTTCCTTAGTTCCTGATCCTGCAGTGAAATCATCACACGGAATTTGGGCTATCACATTAATTTTTGTGGCAATATATTGCGATGTTTTAAACAAAACAAAGAGGATTATTGCTTTGCTGGAGAGTTAAACATAGAAAAAAGCTCAGCTCTGAGTCAACTGTTATTCAGACATCAACAAAAAAAAATAATAAAAAGGGCTAAACTGCGCATTTAACATGCAACCCGTAATAAGGGATGATGTGTAACTGCACTGCCCTAATGGTAGGAGCAAAAGGCAAAATTACTCCCAATGTGCACTGGGAAAGGAATAATTTGTGATGCTCCTTTATGGGGTGCAACATACTCCATTTGCATAGCCATGGCTTTACCTTCTCCCCTCCCAGTTTTGCATGAAGCATCCAGCGCACAGCCCTCTGCACTCCCTTAAGAGTCAGAGCAATGATCTGGGTAGGCCTAATGCACAAGGGGGATTCTTGCTCCCTCATATGCCCCTGCTCACATAAAGGCAGGGCACAATCAAACACAATCAAAAAAATTACTGAAGTAAGCTGCTGTTCATATATATTTTCTCATCTTTCATATTTACTTTAGTAAGTAGACACAATTTTAACATAGCTACAATCTGGCGGAGACTTGCAGGATAGGAAAAGACATAACTAATATTGAGGTAACACTGAAGAACAATCAAAAAGCAGAAGAAACAGAAAACAATCAAGGTAGTTAATATTACCTTCTTCTTTAGTATTTTATCTAGAACAGCCAACACATTCTGAAGAGAGAGTAAAGCTTTCTCTTCCTTCACAAGTTCTACATCAAATGCACTGTAAAATAAAAGTTTTTTAAAATGAATTAAAAATTGGGTTATGAATAATAATGTTATATTCTGAATAGTATAGTTATAGGTTGCTTTTCAGTAATAATGTTAATTACTAAATGTTTCTGAAGCATTATATAGGTGCTACACATTCGTCCTCAAAGAACGAGAGGTGGTCAGAGGATGATAATTTTGTTTCATGACAATTTCTGAGATCTTGAACTTTGTTTTCACTCCACAAAACCTTTTGGGACACTTTCCAAAACAGAATTGTGTCAAAACAGTTATTTATGGATTGAAAAGCTCAGGTTTTCAATTCAGATCTCCTTCTATCAATCTCTGGTCAGAAGTGAGCAGAGAGCCCTGGCCCTCAGAAAACGTCCTACTGCAAACTTCATTGAAATTGATATGTTTCTGCAAAATGTTTCAGTTTTGAAAAAAAACAGCACATTTGATTAAAGTACTTTTAGTCACAAATGTTCTGAGAAGTTCCACAAAGAGCTTTGCCGACATGGGAGGCAAATATCACTTACCCCATTTTGCAGATAGAGAAACTGAGGCAGAGGTTAAGGAAGGCCAATGCCAAAGAGAAAGTTAGTATTAGAGAACTAAGATTAGAAGACAAGTCACTGGTTTCCAGTCCTTTGGTCAAATCACTATACCATGCCCTCTCCTCAACATTAAGTTGACAGCCACATAAATAAGGCCAACCTGACAAAAGTTTTCAGTTCTTGTGCATTCATTTCCATCTCCACTTGAACAGATACTGGTAGCAAATGTGCATCAGCTTTAGAGACAATTGCTGCTGCTGTTTTAACAGGAGGCACTGGAAAGAGAATTTTTTTCATGTGTGATTCCAAAAACCTGTCTGCTTTGATGGCTTCATCACTCTTAGTTGTCCCAACCGCTTGCTCTGCTGTGGGATGTGTACTAGTTTGAATTAGCTCAGCCTTCATAATCTGTTGTGATTTGGTGCTGAGATCATGTAAAGGAGTTGCTTCTAGAAAAAAAAATATATGTATTTTTTGGTTTCACAAGTACCATAAAACACACATGTAATTCCTGTGCACTAAAAATGTTACTTATTAACTTGTACAGTAATTGTATTTATTTACCATAGAGGGGTACATTTGCCTGGCTGGTGCAAATATGTATTTTCAGGTCCTGATTTAAAATATATTTATGCTACAAAGAAATATGTAATTTTCAGAAGGGATATTCGGCATTACTGTGTTCATTTTCATAAAAATATGGCTTCAAGCTTCCTTTGGTTAATATGAAAGATGAGCAAATAAAGCTGTTTCTAAAAGTTTTTATTTACAGAGTAAAATAAATTGATCTGTATTCTTTGAGGGCCCAATCCTACATGTGATTAACTGAGTTAATTGCACTGAGTTCATCTGAACAACTCATGTACATAAAGTTACGCATCTGTGTAAGTGTTTGCAGAACTGGGGCCTAAAGGTATACGCATCCTTCAGGTACCACTATTTGAATAAAAGCCATAAAGATTACTGGGAATATCTTTGTAAATCTCAAGAGATTAGAATCCTAAATATGAAGCTTTTATCCACCAACCTCAACTAAAAAAAGCCATTAGCTGGGATGGACCACAGTAGAAGGAACGAAATAAACAACATGGAAGGAATATTTTTCAGAACGTGTACAGCTTTTATATTCTCAATTGGTGGAATGATTCAGCAGAAAGAAAACCAGTTGTAGTTAGCATGGTTTTTGTATCAAGGAGTATCACTAGTAGTTGTAAGAAGAAAGCAAAGTAACAAACAGAAAAAGAACACACAATACTCTTCAGCATGACATTTAACTCAGACTTATGACACTAGTGCCAAACCCCCACAAAAGCATCTTCTGCCCCTCTGTCTCTCAAGTGGCCAATCTGAGCAAGCGTACAAAGGGAAGAGGAAGCTGAGCAAAGATTAAGCCTTTGCTCACTGGGACCAGATACTGATTGTGCATCCCGTCATATATATTAGCACTTCCAACCTAGACGAAATTCAATGTTGATAAATGTATCACTTGTATTAGTGATAAATGCAAAGTAGTGCACATTGGAAAATATAATCCCAACTATACATACAACATAATGGAGTCTAAATTAGCTGTTACCATCCAAGAAAGAGCTCTGGGAGTCATTATGGATAGTTCTCTGAAAACATCCACTCAATGTGTATCGGCAGTCAAAAAGGCTAACAGAATGCTAGGAACCAATATGAAAGGGATAGCTAATAAGTAAGGCAATGTTTTAGTCATGGGTATTTTTAGTAAAAGTCATGAACAGGTCACTGGCAGTAAACAAAAATTCACGGCCCATGACCTGTCCATGACTTTTACTATATACCCCTAACTAAAACTTGGGCAGGGGGCCACAGGAGCTAAGCGGTGGGAGGGTGGTCTGGGAGCACCACAGGTGCTGAGCGAGGTAGCCCAGGAGACCGCTGGTGTTGGGGGAGGGTTGGCAGGGGCTCACTATCCGGCTCCGCATGTCCCTGCAGCTCGTAAGCAGCTGACGAGCCAGGGGGCTTCGCGTGCTGCTCCTGCCACACATGCCAGCTGTGCAGCTCCCATTGGCCGGGAACCGCAGACAATGGGAGCTGCGGGGGCAGGGCCTATGGACGCAGGAAGCACACGGAGTCCCCTGGTCCTTCCGCTGCCTAGGAGCGGCAGGCCCATGTCAGTCTCCCACCCCGAGGTAAGCACCCCCCCGTACCACCCAACCCCCTGTTCCTAGCCCTGAATCTCCTCTCACACACCCAAACTGCTGCTGCTAGCCATAGGGTTGCCCAGCTCAGGTAGCCCCTAAGCCAGTACCAGTCACTGCAGAAGTCATGGAGATCATGGAAAGTCATGGAATCCGTGATTTCCATGACAGACTCGCAACCTTACTAATAAGACAGTAAATATCATAATGCCACTATATCAATCCAAGGTACACCCCCACCTTGAATACTGCATACAGTTCTGATCACCCCATCTCAAAAAAGATCTACTGGAATGAGAAAAGGTACAAAGAAGGGCAACAAAAATGATTAGGGGTATGGAACAGCATCCATATGAGGAGAGATTAATAAGACTGGGACTGTTCAGCTTGGAAAAAAGACGACTGTGGTGGCGGATGTGATAGAGGTCTATAAAATCATAACTGGTGTGGAGAAAGTGAGCAAGGGAGTGTTATTTACCCCTTCACATAACGTAAGAATTAGGAGTCATTCAATGAAATTAGCAGGCAGCAGGTTTAAAACAAACAAATGAAAGTACTTTTTCATACAATGTACAGTCAACCTCTGAAACAGGATGTTATGAAGGCCAAAACTATAACAAGGTTCAAAAAAGAATTAGATACGTTCATGAAGGATAGGTACATCAATGGCTATTAGCCAAGATGGTCAAGCAACTCCATGCTCAGGGTGTCTCTAAGCTTCTGATTGCCAAATGCTGGGGCTGGAGGACAAGGGATGGATCACTTGATAATTGCCCTGTTCTGTCCATTCCCACTGAAGCATCTCGCATTGGCCACTGTTGTAAGACAGGATATTGAACTAGATAGACCATTGGTCTGACCCCAAGTGGCCATTCCTATGTTCTTATGATCTATGCCAAATTACGCCAGCAAAGAATCTGGCCCTGAATAACAATCTCTCACAATGTTTCCGTGAAGTAAGTAGGTTATTTGAACCTATGAATATTAATTATAAATCTTTTCTAGAGTTCAAGTATGTATCACATTTATCAACCACATTAGCAAAAAGAAACAGAAGAGCAATTACCTTCATACATCAAACATTTCCAGTATGGTTTATGTGCACCTCTCACATTTTGTATAGACTCTATAGCACTACAAAAGAGAAGTGATTAGCATCATCAGTTCAGATGAAAATATAGGGAAAATTACTTGACAAGCTAAACATAAGACTCCGTTTCTGAAGTCTTGGTTAGAAAAACAAAGAGAAGCGCATGTTACTTGGAAGGATTACTTGCAAGTGTCAGTCACAGAAAATGAAAGGGAATGTGTAGTGTTATGGTCCTGTACCAGCTATCGACTGGTACAGAGCTTGCTTGTGAGCAAGAGACACATCAGACGTGTTCACTATACCATCCTTTAATGCTCTTCCCGCAGGTACGGCTGAGGTTAGCTTGAATAAGGTATTTCTCAGACAGTGCCACCTAGAGGCTGAACAGTATAATACAGTTTAGTGTTCCATTACATGAACACATTGTCAAGTATCAGAGGGGTAGCCGTGTTAGTCTGGCTCTGTAAAAAGCAACAAAGAGTCCTGTGACACCTTATAGACTAACTGATGTATTGGAGCATGAGCTTTTGTGGGTGAATACCCACTTCATCAGATGTATGTAATGGAAATTTCCAGAGACAGGTATAAATATGCAGGCAAGAATCAGTCTAGAGATAACGAGGTTAGCAGGGAGGATGAGGCCCTCTTCCAGCAGCTGAGGTGTGAACACCAAGGGAGGAGAAACTGCTTTTGTAGTTGGCTAGCCATTCACAGTCTTTGTTTAATCATGAGCTGATGGTGTCAAATTTGCAAATGAACTGAAGCTCAGTAGTTTCTCTTTGAAGTCTGGTCCCAAAGTTTTTTTGCTGTAGGATGGTTACCTTTAAATCTGTAGGATGGTTACCTTTAAATCTGTAGGATGGTTACCTTTAAATCTGCTATTGCGTGGCCAGGGAAGCTGAAGTGTTCTCCTACAGGTTTTTGTATAGTGCCATTCTTAATATCTGACTTGTGTCCATTTATATTTTCATGTAGGAACTATCCAGTTTGGCTGATGAGAAATTGCTGAGCTTCAGTTCATTTGCAAATTTGACACCATCAGCTCACGATTAAATAAAGACTGTGAATGACTAGCCAACTACAAAAGCAGTTTCTCCTCCCTTGGTGTTCACACCTCAACTGCTAGAAGAGGGCCTCATCCTCCCTGATAGAACTAACCTCGTTATCTCTAGACTGATTCTTGCCTGCATATTTATACCTACCTCTGAAAATTTCCATTATATGCATCTGACGAAGTGGGTATTCACCCACGAAAGCTTATGCTCCTATACATCCGTTAGTCTACAAGATGCCACAGGACTCTTGTTGCTATGAACACATTGCTTTCCATCTCTTCCAGTACCTTGGAAGTGCATACACTTATACACTGTTGAGTGAAATCCTGGCCCTCAAGATGTAAGTAGAAAAACTGCCACTGCCTTCAATGAGGCCAGGATTTCACCTGTTGTCTTGCATCTTTCCATTGCTTCAGCAGATTAAGACATCAATCCTGCAATCACATCTATCCGTGCACACAGTTGTGGAGCCCTCTTGAAGTCAGTGGGGCTCTGCGCAGGCACAAGGAGCAGATGCAACACAGGTTTGGGACCTAAGAAAATAGCGATATATCCCTTGCTATTTTATTGTGTTAGAAGCAGTAGGTCATTTTTCATATTATTATTGCCATGTAATTATATTACAGTAGTATTTACGGGCGATGGAAGGTCCCTAAAAGTGTGGGGGGGTCACCAGCACCTGAATCATGGCCCCGCCCCTTCACGCCACCCCTTCCTCCCCGAAGCCTCTGCCCTTACTCCACCCCTTCTGCCCAAGCCCCTGCCCTCTCACTGTCTCTTCCCTAATACCGCTTCTTCCCCTGAGGTCCCATCTCCCGCTCGCTTCTCTCTGCTCTCTTCCCCCCCGTCATTTGCCCTGACAGCCAGTAAAAAGTGGAAGGGCAAGTGATGGGGCCATTAGCCCCCGGCCCCCCTGTTCCAGCACCCTTAGCTGGGTGTCGTACAAACAGTAAGTAAAGAGACAGTTGGTGCCCCAAAGATATTACAATCTAGATTCATGACAAGATATTGTGTGCACTCATAGCTCACCCCACTGGCTGCTGTTATCTGATACTGCCACTCATGGCATTATGAGTTCAGCTTTGACTGAGGTGGATGTCTACAGAGAAATGAGGTTTAAGGATAGAGATAGGAAAAAAAATTCCCCTCCCACTTTCACTCAGACTTTAATCTTAAATGGAAATAATCCCAGAAAAGGAAAACAAAATAAGAAATAAATTGATCATTTTGAAGTGGGAGTGATCAGTCAGAAAAATTATGCATTCTAGCAGCATATTAAAGCCCCGATTCAGCAAGGTATTATAAGCACATGCTTAATTGTCTCATGGATGGAACTATTCACGTGCTTAAGGCCAGGCATGTGTTTAAGTGCCTTTCTGAACTGGGGCCTAACTTCTTAATTTGCATTTATCAATATTATCATCATATTGTTTAATATTTTTGAGCATCAGGATTAAGAATGTAATCAATGAGAATTTGTATTATTTTCTGGAAATTGTAGCATTTTTAATGAAATGTTCTGTTTCCCACATTTAGGTTTTAAGGTAGTTTTCTTCACACTTTTAGGCTTGATGATAAAAGTAGAAAAAATATTATGAAATGCCCATATGACTTGATTTCTAGCTCTCACTCAAATAGCTCCAATTTAATGTACAATCAGTGTCTTCCACAAACAATAAGAACAGACACATATAGCATTAAACAAAATATTTCTTGATCCATACCTTAAGCATGGTGCCATTTCTCCAGCGATCTGGGGGAGAGGGTCTCTAAGCAAAGTTTTTACAGTCATGCAGACTGATTCAGACAATGATTTCAAATGGTATCCACCCTAGGAAAATTAAAGTATGTTTTGTGTAATGCAAAGAACAAATGCATAGTAAATAAACTACCTGCAAAGCAGGCTTGTAGATATTATATTTTTTCATTTAGAAATATTCTACATCCACCTTTTGAAATATGCCTGCATGTTAGCTAAATGGAAAGTAGGATCTAAGGGCTAGTGCCATGGAAATAGTCAGCTACAGTTTCTGTTTCAGTCTGAAAACGCTTAGTCAGAAGTCATGAGCAGGTCCTCAAGGAATCAATTCTGAAGCACTTAGAGGAGAGGAAAATGATCAGGAACAGTCAACATGGATTCACCAAGGGCAAGTCATGCCTGACTAACCTAATTGCCTTCTATGACGAGATAACTGGCTCTGTGGATGAGGGGAAAGCA